>NC_080072.1:78303593-78608204 GCF_949987535.1 Balaenoptera acutorostrata
TAGAAATGGTGTCCATATTGGGTAGAAGATTATAGTGGAAAGAACATGGGCTTTGAAAACAGAAAAAAATAATATTAATATTCTGGCTTCACTGTTTACTAGTTGTCATTCTTTCTTTAAGGTCTTTAATTTTATGGAGTGCCATTTTCCTTGTCTCGAGGTTATTGGAAAGACTAAGTGAGATAACGGTTAACAATTACATATCATGTACTATGGGCCAGGCACTGTGTGCACTGACTGAGATGTATTATCTTATTTAATCCTCATAACATTCTTATACCACAAATTGTACTATTATTCTTTTAATACAAATAAGGTAATTTACATTTGGCAACTCATTCAATACTACAAAGATAGTAAGTGGAAGAGCTTAGGCAGTCTTATTCTAAAGTCTAAACACTTAACTCTGCATTCTAATGTGTGCAAAGCACTTAGCATGGTACTTGACACTCAGAAGCATTAAATAAATATTAAATCTCTTCTTTCCAAGTAATTCTAAAATATTAAGCCTGTGGGACTCTTGTTAATGATTTCTCTAATCTGTTAATAGGAAAATTTCATGGATATAAAGGTCTGATTTTGATTCTGAAACATACTATTATTTATGGCTGGTACTATTTCTCATCCAGGTATAGATGCTCAGTTCTATACCAAAATTTAAGACCAGTCTTGGGCATAGATACCATGATGAGTAATAATGAGATCTAAATGCTTAATTTATGGAGGAAGTTGAATATGATTCCTAAAATATATTTTACTTTACCAAATAGTGCTATAATCAGATTCAAGGACTGGAGGCAAACTTAAATACAGTAGGGGGTTTAGAAGAAAAACTGGTATACAGGAGATAAGACCGTTACTTTGGGAAGTGGGTCTCTGTGAGAAAGGTCAGTGACACTTGTTTTATAACCAGATGAAAGTAAAGTATATGGTTCTGGTGATGAGGTGGAAAGAACTACGAGGAAACATGATAACACCTGGCAATAAATAAAGCAGCGGTTCCAGTGGCTACATGTTAGGAAGTAATGGAAAACAGATAGAGAGTTATAATGAAAGACAGTGGACTTAGTTTAGATGGTTTTCATTGTATATTCCAGGTAATGGGAGCAGAAATAAGAGGTTTTCCCAATGTAAGTGTATAGCAGGGAGGGTGAAGAAATAGTTAAAGAAACAAAGTAGGAACAGTTGTTAAAAAGAGCAATAAAGAAGTAGAATCCTATACCTACAGAAAAGCAGGGGGTGGGCACATAACTGTAAGTACACAAGTATGCACACACACATAAGCTCAAGATTGAAACTACTTATTACTGTAGTTGAACCTCCTTGGTTCTTTTTTCCCCTCCCATTTTATTGAGATATAATCGACATAAAGCACTGTATAAGTTTAAGGTATACAGAATAATTATTTGGCTTACATACATCGTGAAATGATTATTATGATAACTTTAGTGAACATCCATCATCTCATATAGGTACAAAATCAAAGAAAGAGAAAAAAATGTTTCCTTATGATGAGAACCCTTAGGATTTACTCTCTTAACATCTTTAGTATATACTGTTTAGCAGTGTTAATTATATTGGTCATGTTGTACATTATATCCCTAGTACTTATTTGTCTTATTATACCTGGATGTTTGTACCTTTTGACCACCTTCATCCAATTCCCCCTCCCACACCCCTCGCCCCTGGTAACAACAAATCTGGTATCTTTTTCTATGAGCTTGTTTGCGTGTTTTTGAAGTATAATTGACCTACAACACTATGTTAGTCCCTGTTACACAACATAGAGATTCGATATTTCTACACATTTTAAAATGATCACCACAATAAATCTAGTTATGATATGTCACTATACAAAAAAATTATGTAGTTAACTCTATTCCCTGCACATTTCATTCCCTTGATTCATTTGTTTTGTAACTGGAAGTTTGTACTTCTTAATCTCCCTCACCTATTTCATTCCTTCCCCTCTGGCAACCATTTGTTTGTTCTCTGTATGTCTATCTCTGTTTCTGTTTTGTTATGTTTGTTCACTTGTTTTGTGTTTTCGATTCCATATATACAGTATTTGTCTTTCTCTGTCTGACTTATTTTACTAGCATAATACCCTCTAGGTCCATTCATGTTGTTGCAAATGGAAAGATTTCATTTTTTTATGGCTGAGTAATATACTGTATATATATTTGTGTGTGTATATATATATATGTGTGTGTGTGTGTGTGTGTATCACATTTTCTTTATCTGTTCATCTATTGATGTACACTTAGGTTGCTTCCATACCTTGGTTATTATCAATAATGCTGCAATTAATATAGGGATGCATATGCATTTTTTAATTAGTGTTTTTGTTTTCTTTGGATAAATACCAAGGTGTGGAATTGCTGCATATGGTAGTTCAATTTTTAATTTTTTGAAGACTCTTCATACTGTTTTCCATAGTGGCTGCACTAATTTGCATTCCCATCAACAGTACATTAGGGTTTCCATTTCTCCAAATCCTCACCAACACTTGTTATTTGCTGGCAATTCTGAAGAGGTGTGAGGTGATATCTCATTGTGGTTTGCATTTCCCTGATGATTAGTTATGTTGAGTATTTTTTCATGTGCCTGTTGGCCATTTGTATGTCTTCTTTGGAAAATTGTCTATTCACATTATCTGCCCACTTTTTAAGCTGGTCGTTTGGATTTTTCCTTTTCTTTTTCTTTTCTGATACTGAGTTTATTAGTTATTTGTATATTTTGCATGTTAACACCTTGTCAGATATATCTTTGCAAATAATTTTTCCCATTCAGTAGGTGGCCTTTTAGTTTCGTTGATAGTTCCCTTCACTGTACAAAAGCTTTTTATTTGATGTAGTCCCATTTGTTATTTTTTGCTTTTGTTTTCCTTGCCTTGCCAGAGGTTACATATCCAAAAAAATATTACTAAGACAGGTGTCAAAGAGCTTCCTGCCTATGTTTTCTTCTAGAAGATTTATGATTTTAGGTCTTACACTTGTCTTTAATTCATTTTCAAATTATTTTTGTGAATGTGTGAGAGAGTAGTCCTGTTTAATTCTTTTGCGTGTAGCTATCCAGTATTCCCAACAGGATTTGTTGAAGAGGCTATAATTTACCCATGGCATATCCTTGCGTCCTTTGTCATGGATTAATTGCTATATAAGTGTAGATTCATGTCTGGGTTCTCTATTCTATTCCATTGATCATGGTGTCTGTTTTTGTGTCACTGCCATACTGTTTTGATGACTGTAGCTTTGTAGTATAGTTTGAAAACAGGGAGCTTAATACTTCCAGCTTTGTTCATCTTTCTGAAGATTATTTTGATTGTTCAGGGTCTTTTGTGTTTCCAGACAAATTTTAGAATTAGTTGTTCTAGCTTTACTTCTTTCTTTCCAATTTGGATTTTTAAAGTTTCTTTTTCCTCTCTGATTGCTGTGGATCAGACTCCCAATACTATGTTGAATAAAAGTGGTGAGAGTGGGCATCTTTAATTTGTTCCATCTTAGTGGAAACATTTTCAACTTTTCACCATTGAGTATCACATTAATTGTGGCCTTGTCATATATGGCCTTTATTATGTTGAGTCATGCTCCCTCTGTATCCACTTGGTTAAGAGTTTTTGTCATAAAAGGATGTTGGCATTTGGCAAAAGCTTTTCCAAATCTGAGATGATTACATGATTTTTATTCTTCAATTTGTTATTGTAATACACTACACTGATTGAATTGTAGATACTGAACCATCTTTGCATTGCTGGAATAAATCCAACTTATCATGCTGTATGATCCTTTTCATATATTGTTGGATTAAGTCTGATAGTATTTTGTTCAGGATTTTTGCATCTATGTGCATCTATGTCTTTTTTTTTTTTTTTTTTTTTTGTCTAATTTTGATATCAGGGTGATGCTGGCCTCATAGAATGAGGTCAGAAGTGTTCCTTCCTCTGAAAATTTTGGAATATTTTGAGAATGATATGTGTTAACTTTTCTCTAAATGTTTGGTAGAATTTACCTGTGAAGCCATCTGATTCTGAACTTTTGTTTGTTGGGTGTTTTCTTTTTTTTTATTACTACTAATTCAATTTCAATTCTGGTAATTGGTTTGTTCATATTTTCTATTTCTTCCTGGTTCAGTCTTGGGAAACTGTCCATTTCTAAGAATTTGTCCATTTCTTCTATGTTGTCCATTTTATTGGTGCATAATAATCTCTTATACTACTTTGTATTTATGTGGTTTCCTTTGTAACTTCTTTTTCTTTCTGATTTTCTTGATTTGGACCCTCTCTCTTTTTTCCTGATGAGTCTAGCTTAAAGTTTATCAATTTTGCTTATTTTTTCAAAGAAACAACTCTTAGTTTCATTGGTCTTTTGGTTTTTGTTTTAGTCTCTATTTCATTTATTTCTACTCTGATTTTTATGATTTATTTTCATCTACTAACTTTGGGTATTTTTCTTCTTTTTCTAATTCTTTAGGTGTAAGGTTAGAATGTTTATGTAAGATTTTTCTTCTGTCCTGAGGTAGGCTTGTATTGCTATAAACTTTCTTCTTAGATCTGCTATGTCCCATAGATTTTGCATCATTGTGGTTTTGCTTTCCTTTTTCTCCAAGTATTTTCTTGATTTTTTCTTTGATTTCTTCAGTGAACCATTGGTTGTGTAGTAGCATATTGGTAAGTCTCCACATTTTTGTGGTATTTGCCATTTTTTTTCTGGTAACTGATTTCTAGATTCATAGCACTGTGGTCAGAAAAGATGCTTGGTATCATTTCATTAAAAAAAATTACTGAGGCTTGTTCTGTAGCCTAGCAAGTGATCTATCCTGGAGACTGTTTCATGTGCACTTGAAAAGAATATGTATTCTTCTGCTTTTGAATGGAACGTTTTATATATCTATATAAAGGCCATTCGGTCTTATGTATCATTTAAGGCCAGTGTTTCCTTAATGCTTTTTCTGTCTGGATGATTTGTCCATTGATGTAAGTGGGGTGTTATAGTTCCCTCTCATTATTGTGTTACTGCTGATTTCTCCCTTTATGTCTGTTAATATGTTCTTTATGTATTTAGGTGCTGCTATGTGGGGTGCATATATATTTATAATTGCTATATCACTTTCTTGGATTGATCCCTTAATAATTATGTAATGAACTTCAGTGTCCTAGTTACAAGCTTTGTTTTAAAGTCTATTTTGTCTGATATAAGTATTGCTACCCTGGCTTTCTTTTCATTTTCATGGGATACCTCTTTCCATTCTCTCCATTTCAGTCTGTGTGTGTCTTTAGATCTGAAGTGAGTCTCTTGTAGGCAGCATATATATGAGTCTTTCTTGTGTATCCATTCAGCCACTCTATGTCTTTTGATTGGAGCTTTTAGTCCATTTACATTTAAAGTGATCTATTGATAGGTATATACTTATTGCCATTTTGTTACTTGTTTTATGGTTGTTTTTGGAGTTCTTTTTTGTTCCTTTCTGCTTCTTTTGTTCTCTTCCCTTGTGATTTGGTGACTATCTTTAGTGTTATGTTTGGAGTCCTTTCTCATTTTTTTCTGTGTTTATCTATTATAGATTTTTGGTTTGTGGTTACCATGATATGTATATAATTATTTTAAGTTGCTGATACCTTAAGTTCAAAAGCATTTAAATAACTCTGCATTTTTACTACCATTCTTGCCATGTTTACTGTTTTGACATCATATTTTATGTCTTTTTCCCTTGTCAGCCCTTACTTACTTATTGTAGATATAGATGATTTTACTACCTTTGTCTTTTAACCATCCTACTAGCTTTATAAGTGATTTACTGTCTTTATTATATATTTGCCTTTACCAACCTTTCCCAAGATTTTTCCTTTTGTAATTTTCATGTTTCTAGTTGTAGCTTTTCCCTTTTTGCTTAGAGAAGTCCCTTTAACATTTCTTGTGAAGCTGGCTTGATGGTGTTCAACTCTTCTAGATTTTGCTTGTCTGTAAAGCTTTTGATCTCGCCATCAAATCTGAATGAGAGCCTTGCTGCCTAAAGTATTCTTGGTTGTAGGTTTTTCCCTTTCCTCACTTTAAATATATTGCTCCCCTCCCTTCTGGCCTGCAGACCTTCTGCTGAAAAGTCAGCTGATAGCTTTATTGGAGTTCCCTTGTACATAATTTGTTGCTTTTGTCTTGCTGATTTTAATATTCTCTCTTTAGCTTGAATGTTTGCTATTTTAATTACTGTGTATCTTGGTTTTATCCTCTCTGGGTTGATCCTATTTGGGACTCTCTGTGCTTCCTAGACCTGAATGTGTATTTCTTTCCCAGGTTAAGAAAGATTTTAGCTATTACATCTTCAAATATGTTCTCTGCCCCTTTCTATTTTCTCCTTCTGGGACCCCTATAATGTTTATGCTAATATGCTTCATGTTGTCATCTCTTAAACTGTCTTCATTTCTCTTCATTTTTTACTATTTTTGTTTGTTTAGGTTCAGTGGTTTCCACAACTCTGTCTTCCAGCTCACTGATCCATTCCTCTGTATCATCTAATCTGTTCTTGATTCCTTCTAATTTATTTTTCATTTCAGCTATTGTATTCTTCATCTCTGTTTGGTTGTTCTTTATATTTTCCAGCTCTGTAGTAAACTTCTCACTGTGTTCATCCAATCTTCTCCTGAGTTCTTTGAGTATATTTATGATCATTACCTTAAATTATTTATATAGTATATTACTTATCCCCTCTTCACTTAATTCTTCTCCTGGGGTTTTATCCTGTTCATTCATTTGGAACATAGTCCTCTGTCACCTCATTTTGGGTAATAAGCTGTTTTAATTTCTATGTATTTAGTAGGCTGCTTACATTTCTCGATCCTGGAAAAGTGGTCTTTTATAGAAGCTGTTCTATGCGTCCCAGAAGTGCACCCCCTTCTGATCATCAGAGCTATGCACTCTAGGGTTGACCCCGGTTGGCTGCATCTGTCCTTCTTCTGTGGCAGGCTAAAAACTGGACAGTCTGAAGGATGTGGTTGGACCCCTTCTGGTAAGTTGCCAGGTATTGCCTTGTGCAGAGGCTGCTGGTTGTAGGTGTGCAGGGCCAGGTCATGAGCCAGCTGGCTGCAGAGCCCCAGGGGGGGTCCTGAATCTAGTGTTGGCCCACTGGAGAGTGAAGCTGGGTTCTTGGGTGGATAGTTTTAGGGCCAGGGGTCCCAAACACAGCTGGTGGTTGGGGCTAGTTCCAGATTGGCTGTGGGCCTGAAGTGTCTCAAAGATGGTGTTGGCCTGCTGGTGAGGGGGCCTGGATCCCAGGGCAGCTGGTTGAGGGGTCCATGGTGTCTTGGAGTTTGTGTTGGCCTGCTACTGGGCAGGGCCAAGACCTGGTGAGGTCTCAGGTTTGTTGCCAATCTGCTGGTGTGTGGGCTGGATCCTGACATGGCAGACTACAGGGCTGCAGTATTCCTGGTCCTGTGTCCATCTGCTCATGTGTGAGGCCAGGGTTCAGGGGATGCCATGGCTGGTGCCTGCCCACTGTGGGGTGAGGCTGGGTCCTGGGGCTAGTGCCAGTCCGTGGGTTGGGGGAGCTGCATCCTGGGGTCACTGGCTGCAGGGCCTTGGGTTTCCCAGTGTGCGTGCTGGCCTGCTGGTCAGTGGGCCTGGGTCCCAATGGCTGGCTCTAGGACCCTGAGGGGTTCCCACGGCTTGTGCTGGTGCACTGGTGTGTGAGGCCAGATCCTGAGCCCTCTGGTGGACGGGGCCAAGTCCCTGGGGTGGCTGTGGGCTGAAGGGGTCTTAAGGCAGCCCACCTGCTTATAGGTGGGAATGTGTTTCTGCCCAGCTATCTGATTGCCTGAGGTGTCCCAGCTCTTGTGCTGACAGGCTGGTGGGCAGAGCTGGCTCCCAGTGCTAATAAGCTAGAGGGAGGATTCCAAAATGGCCCTTGTCAGCACCAGTGTCCACGTGGTAGAACAAGCTCCCAAGAATGGCTGCCACCAGTGTCTATGCCCCCAGGGTGAGTTCTAGTTGCCTCCTGCCTCTCTGAGAGGCTCTCCAAGATCAGCAAGTGGGTCTGACCTAGAATCCTTTCAAATTACCACTTCTCCCCTGGGTCTCAGAGTGTGTGAGTTTTTGTGTGTCCCCTTAAGGAGTTGGGTCTCTATTTTCTACAGTCCTCTGGCTCTCCTGACAGTAAGCCCTGATGGCCTTTAAAACAAATTCTTCTGTCTTCTCATTTTGCTTAACTTTCTCTGTCTCTATGAAATTAGATGAAACTATTACCTATCCCAGTCTTGAAGGCATGTCCCTTTGTGGGAGTGTCCCTGTGCAGTCTGCATGTGCCCAATGGCTTTGGTGGAAGAGCTGGATCTGAAGTGTGCATAGGTCAAATCTTCCCCAAGGGGTGCTGGCAACTATGACCTTGGTGGGAAGTGGGGCTGGAGCTGCAGTAGCTAGAGACAGAGCTAGGTGTGAGCCAGGCTTCTCCTATGCTCAGTGGTCATCCCTGCCCTATGAGAGGCAGGGTGGGATCCCAAAGTGCTGGAGCAGAAGCCCTGAGGGTTGCGTCTGAGCTGATTTCATTTCCTTTAACTTTGTGCTCTCCCTACCTCAGAGGGGAGCAGTGCTGAAACAAGAGGGCCTGGAGCGGGCACCTGGTCTGCACCGTGTCATTCACTGGCATGGCCCCAGCATGCCAGTCAGAGCTCAAGACAGTTCCCAATCCGCCGACTCCATGAGCACCAACCTGCAAAAGCCACCCTCATCCCATTCAAATGCAGTGCAGGGTCTGAGCTGGCTCTGTCCCATCTAAGTGTGTACTCTCCTTGGCAATAACAACAGTAGCCTTTGCTCTAGTGGGGAGCTGCACTGGAGCTAAAGGGGATGGGGTGGACTGGGGCAGTTGAGGTGACTAGCCAGAGCCCCAGGCAGTTTCAATCTGCTTCCTCCCTCTGGCCTTTAAAGCCAGATATTCTGGAGGCTTGTCTTTTCAGTGTAGGACCCATGGACTGGGGAGCATGATGTGGGGCTTGGACCCCTCACTCACTGGGGAGAATGTCTGCAGTTGTAATCATACTCCCATTTGCAGGTCTCCCACCTGGGGTATGGGTCTTGACTGTACCATGTCTCTGCCCCTCCTACCTGTCTTGCTGTGGTTCCTTCTTTATATCTTTAGTTGTAGATGATCTTTTCTGCTGGTCTTCAGTTATTTCTCATCAATAGTTGCTCTGTAAATAGTGGTAATTTTGGTGTGGCTGTGGGAGGAGGTGAGCTTAGCATCTTCCTATTCCATTATCTTGGCCCAGCAATCCGAACCTCCCTGGTTATTTGATGAATGATCAAAAATAAGGCTCTTTCATGCATTTTTTAGGATAATGTGAACTATTTTGTATCTTTATTTCTCAAGGTGCCAGCAAACACAATACAGATGATCATTTTCCTATAGATGCTTCTGTACTTTTATACAACAGAAATTATATTTGAATATTTAACCCTCATGAACATTGTGAAATAAAACATCCATCTCTTCGTATACACAATATTTCTTATCACAGGAATTCTCTAACCCATAATAACTATACCCAATGAATACCGAACTATACTGTATTGCATTTCAGTAGTGTAGTCGGTTCAGGAACAGATACATTCTAAAAGCTGTTTAAACCCACCAGTATTTAAACATCCCAAATAGAGATATAATTATAGAAGTAAAATATATACAGCTGTAATTTATCAAGTTGACTCAAGGGAGACAAATCATATTAAAGATATGGAGATAATCACAGCACTTCTTATATTTATCTGGCAGTTTAGAAAAGTTAAATATAAAATAAAATTTGGTTCAGATTCTCTAAGCATGCTGTTAATAGGGTCTGTGGTTGAGAGTAAGTATATAGTGGAGAATGGGCTTTCATTCAATTTATTTAAAGTAAAACTATATTTAAACAGTAGTCCTATTCAATAGCTATGAATCTGCCAATTTCAACTCTTTCATGATTAATGAATAATATAATCAACTCAGGCAGGTGAAAACAATGTGGAAGGAAATATACATAGTCTTCACTCCAAGGAGATAAGCTGCTCCCTTTCTCCAGCATTATTCTAACATCTTTGTTTGACCAGGAAACAGCACTATAGACAAGAAAATCATGTTTACAGGCAACGATCCAGGATGGCAGTTTTGTACCTTATGATGCTATAACTTTAAGCAAACATTGAGAAAAAAGACATCAAACTTTTTACAAATATGGATAGAGACTTCTATTACTGTACAGTATAAGGGGTGCTTTGTGGAATTTATTCTGTGTGAGAGAGTAAGAGGCAGAGGTTAACAGGGGTTATCATCCATACCCACTATTGCATTCTGCATTTTTAAGGACTTACCAGAGCTACAAACTTCCAAGAAGATAATAACATCATTCAGCCACTAATATGTAACAGCCACTTGCATTAATATTTTCTCAGACCTTATGAAGTAGATCATATTATTTAGATTTCCCATATGAAGGAAACTGAAGCTCATAATTGTCAAGTTGAGTGGTCAAAGTCATAAAGCTACTAAATTGCTCAACAGATTCATACCCAGGTTTCCTAATCTCAAGACCAGTGTCCTCTCTACTTGAAGCAAGATGTGGTAGAAAGAGCATGGGTCTTGGGAGTTTGGGATCAGGTGAACCTGTGTTGGAAAGATTCTTCCACTTACCAGTTGTGGCCCCAAGGTCAGTAACTTAATCCCTCTGATATCATAGAGTGAAAATAGCAATATATCCCTTGCCTAGTTGCTATGAGGTTTATAGATAATAAGTACAAGATGCCTAAAACAGCATCAACATTTAGGTGCTTTGGATGGACTAGGTAAAGAGTTAATATATTGTGAAATCCTAGCAATCACAATACATCATCTGTACAATGTAAATAATCTAGTAAATTTTCTTCTTATTATATTGAACACCCTTTTTAGTGTATAGTCATTAAACTTACACTGTCTTCTTTAGTCTTTTTGAATACTTTTGATCTGGAGGATCCTTTCATAAATTGACAATGTTCTAGCCTGGGCTCTCGAATGCAGCCTTTACAAAATGAAAGATATCCTTTATTTTCTCAAAACATAGGTATTATAATTTTAATCATAATTTTGTCAATATTAATTCCATGCATTCAGTCAGCCTTTCCTTATTTTATATTATTTAGCAACTATTTATTATCTGTTACTTGAAAGGTACTCTGCCAAGACTATAGTAATTCAAACTGCATAAACAAAATTCTTGCCTTGGAGACAATAACCCTGTCAAGAGGTTGACACATAAGTAGATGCATGAGTGCTATAAAGAGGAGTTGATGAAGAATTGGGAGCACTAGACCCATGACCAAGACAAAGACTGAAGTTAGAAAGTCAATATAAAAATTTGGAATCCAAGGAAATGGCAGGTATCAGAGCTGACTAGACTCTAGGAAGTTTGAAAGCTGAATAGCAAAGCAGAGCCAGAGTTTTGGCTTAAGGTCATTAGTCCAGAGCAGTGATGTTCACAGGTACCATCAATAAGAATAACAGAAGGCCAAAGAAGGATATTGTAAAAAGTAAAGCAAGAATAAAGTCAGGCAAACAATAACCAAGTAATAAGGATAACTGACAAAGGAAGAGAAAGAAAAATAATATTGAGGAAAGGGAGCAAAAAAGATGAAAATTGTCCTTTGATTCTAGCATCAAATAATTAAAAAAAAAACAACAACACAAAGAACAACCAACACAACACTGAAGGAAAAAAATCAAAGTTGGAGGGCTGACACTAAGTTAATTTTTACTTTATGTTTGCTTAATGATAAATCTGCTGGTTTCATTTAAATTTCTAGATTTTGCTACAAAATATTGAAATAGGAGCCAAAAGAACTGTTGCCTGCATTTTGTTTTCTACATTTTTATAACTGTGAAATGATTATAAAAATCTATTATAGCTTCATAGCAAGTAATTTATATTTTCAGAAGACCAGCATTAAAATTACATATGTGCTTGAAACATTATTCTTTGTTGGTTGAAACAAACTTCTTGCAAGCGAAGAATTTAGGTGAGGCAGTTTTCCTACAGTTTCCTTTTATCCAAATATATTAGCAATTCTGTGTTTTCATATAAGCATTATGATCTTCATGTCCTTGTTTTTTATATAAATTCTAAATATCTACATCAAGTATTTTCATCCATTATTTATTTTTCTGTGTAATATGATCATCTCTCGGTTTTTGGAATCCATCCATAACAGTGGAACAGACAATATAAAGTATAATTCTAAGGATGATAATAATACATTTTCAATGAATATTTGGTACAGATGTTCTTTATATGATTTTAGACTTACAAAACATGCATACTTTATCCATTGTCTTCGTGAAGACTCTCAAGAAGTTTCTATAAAGCTGAGCTCTATGAATGGACAGAAAATTGGAAGATAAATATCAGTAAAGATTAATGTCAAATTATCCTTTGAAAAAGTATTCTAACGCTCTTATTTTCATCATTGAAAACCTAGGAAATGGACCTAGGATCCCTAAAGCTCTAGAAGACTGTTTCCTGATATGCTGAGCAATACTGATACCAATGTATCATCACCCTAATCTTGTGCATTAGCCATTAACTCATGAAGGCAAACCAAAGAAAATATGAATAAATTAATTTGTAAAATGAAGCCACTGGGACTAGTCAGTCTGGTGAAATGAATGTTGAGACAAAAGAGAAAGCAGATCTAACAGTTCTTCCATAGTGCCCTATGCATAGTGTAATTACAGAAATTTATCACTTGCTTTGTTCATTATTGGCTAATGTTTCTGTGTTCTGTACTAGAGAACAAGTTACTCAACGACAGAGTCCGCATCATATTTATCTGTAATTATAGCATTTAATATAGTGTCTCACACAATAACCTAAACTTGGCAAAGGCCAATTTATAATAAGAAGAACAAGAGTCAATAATTGAATAGTCTCCATGAAATTGTTATATTGTAAACTAATTGAATGTAAGGGCATGATGGGTGGAATTGGTTTCCTTTCTTTGAACTTGGAGCGATGATTTCCTGTGCCAATCATTTTACAAATATATTGGCCTTTCTGATTCTTCACTCACTTTTTCATGTGTCTAATCTTCATCCGCTCTGTAATCTCCATGAAGGCAGATACTATTTTTAACAGTTCTCTGACACTTATCAGAAAGGGAATTGGATAATATCTTTAAAGACTCTATCTTTAGCACACAGTTTCACTCAAAACATGTTGTTCTTATTTTTTAATCAGAGTGATTTACTAAGGAAAACTAAAGTAACTAAGCATGTCATCAGTTCTAAAATATGTCCCATAAATAAGGTGACCATATAATCTGGTTTACCTGAGACCGCTCCTGTTTGTGTCTCTTATACAGGGTAGTTATTAATAGCTTTTCCTTTCACTCTCAAAATATCTGGGTTTGGATAATAAATTATTTGGTTAGCCCTACCGTAGTGCATGACGTTAGAGTCTGAAATAATCAATGAGTCTAACTTTGCATTTCAGATGGTATCTATGGTACCTAGATTATCCAATTTAAAAAAAATAGATATTTTAGTTAAAGCTTATGAACTCATTTAATAGTCTGTATTAATATCATAAAATGGAAAGACAAAAATGTGCAGAACTGTAGATAGAATGCTTGCAGAGATATCGCCCCATTTGTCACATTTAAAGTGATAAAACTGACCCTATCAAAATTCTTAAAAACGGAGTCTTTTTCTTGATCAAAGCAAAAAAACACAAGACTATTTAGATTTTAACAATAGTTTTATAGACCCTAAAACAGTGCTAGTAGGAAATCAGTATAGTCTATATCAAATTCTAAATTTGTCACAGAAATATAAAATTTTGGTTTATTTGTAAAAAAATACTTTACATCTGAATAAGTAACAAATTAAGTATCATGATAAATAATGTAAATTTTTGTTTGTTGCTTTCTTAAATTTTTTAAAAAACTGTGATTAAATAAACAACATGAAATTCCCCATTTCACCTTTTTTAAGTGTAAAATTCAGTGGCATCGAGCACACTCACAATCATCCATTTCCAGAACTTTTTCATTTTCCCAAACCGAAGCTTTTACTTTTAATAATAAAATATTTTTCTTTATTACTACACTTCTTTGCATCAAAATGAAATTTAAATAAATAACTCAAGAAATAAAATGTTTTAATTTCTAAACTCTGCGAAGTTGGCCTAAAATGCTCAAGAAATGATTTTGTCTTTCATTAGATTGAGTTTTACAGATTATAAAATACATATATATTCTTTCAGGTTTTAAAAGCCTGTAATAAGTAAAAAACTAAAAAATAAAGCACAGTTAGATTAGCTAAGGGGCCTGAGAAATTTTAATCTATAATTATTTTGCATTTGCACATAAATGTTCATAATCTCTTTGCAAATGCTGAAAGAGAATCTTCAGGATAACCTTGATTAAAGGCTGAGAAGAATTATTCAGCTTTAGAGCCACACCACCTTTAAACATTAGGTCTGTCCTCAAGGCTGAGCATAATTTTCCCAACCCCTTGTGCTCATTGTTTATCTTATCCATAGCGAGCTCTGAGCTCTACAATCTCTTTTATAGTATTTCATAATTGTCTTTATCTCAAAATTTGCATTTTAAAATAACTTAATAGTCCGTAATTAAATGAAGAGTAAACATATACATCATTTGCCAGTATACATTTTATTATAATACTGCCAAAATCTTATACCCTTCTTTAGAAATTTCAGAATTATTTTGCTCTCTGAGTGAAGAGTTATTGACTTAGCAGGATTTTAAAGCTCCCTTATTTCCTTTGAGCTTTTGCCACAGAAAACCATGAAGTGAATAAATAAAGCTATGCTTAAAATAGCTAACTACATGCCTAGTTTTAAAGACTGATGGCCCAGCAGTTAGTACCAGCAGAAACCCCAGGAAAGCTATATGTATCATATCAAATGGTGGGCATGGAAAAGCCAAACAATGGAAAGCTAGCCACTCAGCAGCATACAATCTCACGGTGCCTTTCATTCCATAGACAGACATAAGGAACACTCAAGGATCAGAAAGGCACATTCTTGAACTTATGAGTTTATCAACTTATAAAACTGTGACTCCATTGAAGAAAATACTAAGTGTACACTGATCAGATAGAGAAATAATAAAAACTTGATTAAGATTAGAGAAATGTAAGCATCTAACTACACTTAGAAATATTTTTCCCTAAATTCTTCCTTTAAATTTTCTTCTAGTAAATTCAATAAGCATTTGAATGCCTATTTGTTCAAGGCACTGTGCTAAGGGAAAGAGATACAAATGCCAGACAAGGTATATTCTCTATCTTTAAGGAGCAGAGTCTGTAGGTAGAGATCAGATAATGTAAAAGACATTTACTGAAATATATGAATGTATCAAACCAACACATTGTATACCTTAAACTTACACAATGTTATATGTCAATTACAACTTAAGATCTTTATCATAGTGTAAGGGCTATGATAAGAGTAGGTACAGCCTACTGTGACGTATACACAGAACTGGAACCATTGCTCAATCATGACCAGCATTGAAGGACCCCAAAAATTGCATTTAAATTGAGGTCTTAAAGTTTAAGTTAACCAGACAGAGCAAAAAAAGAGCAGGCCAGTCAGAGGCAGCATGATGTGCAGTAAGCCTGGAATCAAGAGATGGCTTAAATATTAGAGCCAAACAAACAAAGGAGCAAAACCCGTGTCCTTGACAGATTGAGAATTTGATTAAAAATTGTAAGTTATCTACAAAAAAAAAAAAAGGCATAACAAAGTGGTGACTATCTGTTTGAAAGTTTAGAAAAAAATGCCAAAATTATCAAAAAAAGCTCAAGTAATGACATTTTTTTCATTTCAAGAATAATGAATAACATATATTGATAATATGAAAACAGGTATTGTATGGTCAATACATATTTACTGTTTAAAATTTGTTTATAATTTTGGGAATAATGCTTTTTATACTGCTGTATATTCTACTTAGAGGGCTTCATTCAGGCAGGTAAATACTAATCAATCCTTTCTTGTTTTTTGCATTGCTTATATAAAAGAACATCATAATATTTATGATTAAAATGTATTATTTCTCCATTAGTTATACTTCTCACAATAAGAAAGTTATCCTGAAAATTATAAACGATAATTAAACATGCAAAATCATCTTCCCAATATGTTATCATTGCCCACATATGTCTAGAGGAAAATATTATAGAATATTTATCAGTAAATATGGAATTGAATGGCATGGTTCTATGGCATGATTTTCTTTAACTAACTGGAAATACTGACAGCATTTTCTCTCTAGGCACTGCTATTCACTCAGCATTTGAACATTATTATCTTCTGCTATTTCTTAAATAGCTGACTGATTTCTCTAACATGATGGATAAAACGTGACTCATTTTATCTGGAGCGCTTCAGAAGTATACACAGTTGGGTGGTTTACACCTAATTCGGTATAGGCACTTACACAATGAATCTTTTTAAGAGTGTTCTGTTGTACTTTTCTCCCCTACCAATGCACTAATTGAACAAATCTTATTTCTGCTGCTTAGTTCCTGAAAATGTGAAAATCCTGCTTCATTTACATAACTTTTCATTGGCATGTGGGATTCAGTAAGCTAGGTTAATAACTGTATATTTGCAACAGCAGGAGACTTTTTCCCCTTAATTTTGTTGGATCATATATTCCAACCAGTTAAAATCAAATTTACAACATCCTGTTGTCTTAAATGTAAACGAGCTTGCAATCAATTTGGTTTAATGAAATTAAAGCCATATGCTGTGACTAGAGAGAAGAAAGCCTTTGGTCCTCTGCTGAATACATAATGGAAAAAACTTGCAGACTAAATAGATCATGAGAAACATGGCTGTTTCAAAACACTAAAAAAAGATTTATTCTGTATTAATCAACAAAGTAGAAAATTCTAATTATTTTATCTGGGGAAGACTTAGAGATTGCATTTTCAACTGATGCATTTTGAGGCACTTTGTATGCCTCCTGTACATTTAATTGAGCTGTGGAAAAATATCAATCACTCTTTCAATGAAAAGATGCTTCAAGAATAGATGCTGACCCAACTTCTCTAAGCTTTGTTTTTAGTAGAATGCTAATTACCAGAGATGGCAATCTAAATTTGATTGTGTTCTTAGATTTGGGAACAGGTGTTATAGTATTGATTATTCAATGAAAAGGCCAGTTCCCTGGAAAGGTTATACACATGACTTTTGCTAACTTGTTAATTGATTTTCCCCTCATGGTGTTCTGTTTCACCTTTCTATTGAAAGACTAAGAAAACCAAATACTAAATGAACACACATGTATACACCCTAATGCTCTTTTTAAAAATTTTTAACAGTTCCCCAAATATAAACCTGCACTATGATTGAGGTCCAACCTAGTCCTCCAGTTTCAATTCCCGTTATTCTTTAAATTATCTCTTCATTGTCCAATCAGAACTACTTACCATTCTGTTAAACAGCCCCCCCCCCTACTTCCCTGACTCCTTCCTTCTGGTTGGAATTGCACTTTGCCCTATATATAGTATATATATAATCTCAGTAAAATTTATTCATTCTTTAAGATCCAGTTCAAATTTTACCTCGACTCCACTTGATCAAGCCTTACCGAATAACCTTTCTCTACCAAAGTGATCAGTTTTCTGAGTTAGAAGTGTTGTTCTTGGTACCTATTTGCTGATTAAAATTATGTTAGAGTTCTTTCAGATGCAGGTGACAAAAATCCCAGTCAGAATAGTTTATACAACAAAGAAAGGGCAGATCGCTGGTCCCAGTAAGTTGGAAGTTCAAATAGTGGCAAAGATTTTAGGCTCAACTGGATCCAAGGCCTCAGATTATATAGCCAAAGCATTCTTTCTTTATCTTTGATTTAGTTTTCCTTTTCTTTGAATGGGCTTGACTCTCAGTCTCTCTAACTCCAGTGGGAGGGAATTGATACCTACCAGTCCCTCCAAACTTAAATTATTTAGAAGATAGCACTCTTCTTTTTTTAACTGCTTCAACAATGGTTCCAACAAAATTTATTTTCACATTGGCCTATTTTGAGTCAGATAAATCACTATGAATAAGAGAATGGAGAAACCCTGTCCTTACCCATAGGCTCAAGGGCTGAGGGCAGCCTCACAAACATCATACGGATTGTAAAAGGGGAGAGATAGTTACATAAAAGAAATCTGGACTACTTTTACCAAAAAAAAAAAAAGAGAGAGTGGTGGAGATGGAGAGATGGGATACTTAGCTGAGAAAGAAAAAAGATAAAAGCTGTGCACTATATCTATATTTGTGGTAATTTGCATATATGTAGTATCTGATTTATAAACTGAAATTGTGATGCATATTTTATTAACCTGTATAGCCACCAAAAGCTTAGTTTCTAATAAACATTCATTTAAATAACTGGAGTTCTCATTTTAAAAATAGGGTTAAAAAAAGGTTAATAAAACAAAGGATGAATGACACCATATTCACTCAAGCTTATAAATTAAGGGTGAGAGGGTGAGAGGTTGATACTCTGTCTTCAACTGTTAAATCTAGTGATCAAAAGACAAAAGTGTATCTCAATATATTACATTAAGAACTAAAGAAAAGTCAAAGGGGAAATTTCATGGTAATCTTCTGAACTCTCATTTCATAATAAATGAAAGACATTTATTAACAAGGTCTTTCAATTGGCTTTTTCTCCTGACAATAGTGTAACGAGCATATTATGTCCTGTATACTTGACAAGACCAGAGCTTCTTGATGACAGAAACTGTTTCCTTGGGCCCCTTTGTGTATTCATTATCTAGCTCAGTGCCTTACATATAACAGTTGCTTTAAAATGATTGTTTTGATTAGTATAAAAATTTAAAAAGTACTATCCCTTTTAAAATAATTTTCTACTTATTTTGACCTTAAATAGTCTCACTGCTAGCACTTGAGCAGTACTTTCTTACAAGCTTTCCTCCTGATTGACTAAATAGTTATTTCATGTCTACTGACATTGGCAAGTTGAATTTGCTTTTTGAGCTCACTTTGAACAATCTATATGGGTTGCTAGGTGAACATTAATCCTCCTTGTCAGAGGATAAATTATTGTTTTTACCTGATAGTGTTCAATAAGAATTGATGTTTTACAAATAACCCAATCAAAAAATGGGCAGAAGACCTAAACAGACATTTCTCCAAAGAAGACATACAGATGGCCAAGAAAAGAAGCTCATGAAAAGATGCTCAACATCACTAATTATTAGAGAAATGCAAATCAAAAGTACAATGAGGTATCACCTCACACCAGTTAGAATGGGCATCATCAGAAAATCTACAAACAATAAATGCTGGAGAGGGTGTGGAGAAAAGGGAACCCTCTTGCATTGTTGGTAGAAATGTAAATTGATACAGCCACTATGGAGAACAGTATGGAGGTTCCTCAAAAAACTAAAAATAAAACTACATTTGATTCAGCAATCCCACTACTGGGCATATACACAGAGAAAACCATAATTCAAAAAGACTCATGCACTCCAATGTCCATTGCAGCACTATTTACAATAGCCAGGTCATGGAAGGAACCTAAGTGTCCATCGACAGATGAATGGATAAAGAAAATGTGGTACCTGTATACATTAGAATATTAGCCATAAAAAGGAAAAAAAAACTGGATATTTGTAGAGATGTGGATGGGCCTAGAGACTCATACAGAGTGAAGTAAGTCAGAAAGAGAAAAATAAATGTCATATACTAACACATATATGTGGACTCTAGAAAAATGGCACAGGTGAACTGGTTTGCAAGGCAGAAATAGAGACACAGATCTAGAGAACAAATGTATGGACACCAAGGGGGGAAAAGTGGGGTGGGATGAATTGGGAGATTGGGATTGACATATATACACTAATATGTATAAAATAAATAACTAATAGGAACCTGCTATATAGCACAGGGAAATCTACTTCACTTTGCTGTACAGTAGAAACTAGCACAACATTGTAAAACAACTAAACCCCATAAAAAAAAAATTGGTGTTTTACATCTATTTATATATTTTGAACTTCATGTACCCTTTCTGCAAAAATCATTTTTTAAAATATAGTGTACCATCATTTACAAAATCCTCTCAAGAAAAGTTGGTAGATGAGATAGTAAGTTGTGAAGGTGAGAACGAAAGGATTTAAAGAATAAAACCAAATAGCCTTGACCACACATTGCCAGGACAGACTTTTACTTTAGTCAATGCAGTCTAAAAGACATTAAATGGTTATGTGGCATTATAAGTCAAAAATAATTAGTTATCTTTTCTAATTTTCAACAAATTCCTCTAACATTCTTTATATATAAGAAAGCATAAGGTGGTGAAATCCATTTCTGACAAGCATCTTGCTATAGGCGGTAGTTATTAGACTACTGGGCTAATGTAATATTGACAGTGATACTTTGTTCCATGTACACAACTTCATCCTTATGCAAATATAGACCATTATTTCTTCAAATACTGTCCATCAGTTACAGGGTGAGAACATGAAGATGGTTTAGAAATTCATCACCACTAAAGGAGAAATGTTTAAAAATAGTTCAAACCCCTGCCTGCTGGTACTAAGTGTTATTTTCATTTGACAAGATCACCATGCTGTTTCAGTTACCTGAGAGTTTTGTTTTGTCT
The DNA here is from genome assembly GCF_949987535.1 of Balaenoptera acutorostrata. Classification (NCBI taxonomy): domain Eukaryota; kingdom Metazoa; phylum Chordata; class Mammalia; order Artiodactyla; family Balaenopteridae; genus Balaenoptera; species Balaenoptera acutorostrata. The sequence goes on from NC_080072.1 coordinate 78,324,245, forward strand.
CTGTAATAATTGCCATTTTATTCTCCCTTGCATCTAGTCCAGGGTCTGATACATGATAGGATACATGGCAGGAGAGGTAAATAATTGTTCCAGAATTAATGAATGGATACTTAATTATTAAAGCCATTATGAGGGAAGGGAAGTGGACTCCTAAGTGTTTTTTTTGTTTGTTTTACGCTCATCTACTATTAAATTTCCCAATGATCTGATGTTTATTCAAAATCTACTTCTTATTTGACTTCTTTAGCAAATGATAGGAATTAAATTAACGAAAGAGAGCAGGTATATGCCATGAGTGAATTAAGTAGAACAGTACTTTTATTCCTCTTATATGCCATGAGTGAATTAAGTAGAACAGTAACTAAGGCTCAAAGCAATTGTGTTTCATGGAAAGAACATTTGGAGAGTCATGAGACTAAATAGGACAGAAACATCACCAGTATCATAATTCCTCTTTCCCCAAGAGAGGCTGTAGAAATACTACATCTTTCCTACCATGTTTGAATTACCCTTTAATTTATACTTATACTATGAGATTCAAAATAGAGAAAGGAAATGTCAATTTACACTAATGTAAAGATTGCACTAAACTATTTCTTAATTCACGGCCCAAATACTTCAAAAGTATGTTCATATTTTATCTATATGCTGAGAATCATTTTCATATTCCCCAGATACTTAGCAGCTATTATAATAATAAATTATCATAGAGATACATCATTAAATCTTATAAAGACCTCCCACCCTACCTACATCCCACTACTCTCCTTCAGGGAGGTAATGAAACAATGACCCCCTTTATGGTAACATATTTCAGTTCAAAAGATATTTTCTGAGAAGCTGTTCCATAAAAGACCCATTCTTAGATGTTGCATGGTGAGGTAGGGAGGCAAAGATGGATAATATATGATCTTTTCATCAAGTATCAAATGAGCTCATGGCAGGAGTAAGATATAGTTACAAATAAACCTAATCAAATTTAGAATGAATAAGCATTCTCAAAACACAAAAGGGAAGTTCGAAGCAGAGAAGAATATAGAGCGGGGACAGGGAGAGGCAGACTTCATAGAAATTTGAAGTAGACTGAGAAGGAAACACAAGGGTATGCTATGTGTAATGTAGAGTAGCAGGAAGAGGTATAGCAGTTGCAATCAGAGAGAGTCTCATAAGAAAGGCCAGGGTGTAGAGCAAGACTGAGGCTTATTCTGTATATTGGGATTGATTTGGCCTGGCAAAAACATAATTTTTGTGTAGGAGATTAATGAGAACTGCCAATGGAAAGGTTGGTTGGGTCTGCATTGTGCAGTGCCTCAGACCTGGTGAGGAGTTTATAAGGAATTTTTTGGGACATGAGAAACTATTGAACGTTTTTAACATCACATAATGATATGATTAGAATGACACCTTTGGGAGACTATTTTAGCAGCAGTATTAAGAATATTTATAGGACTTTGCCTTGTTCATTCAGTTGATGCAGCTGAAATGCCTCTTCTTTCCATCTCTGTCTGCAAATCCTGTCTATCTTTGAAGTTTAGTGCAAATGTCACCTCCTGCAAAAAATATTCCCTCACACTTCCAGACTAAACTAATCACTCCTAGCAATCACACTGCTGGTTTTCTGGGTTTAGTCTTTAAAATTTTCAGTATGTCATGGTATGTTCTAATACAAGAAACCATTTTTGTGTTAGGGTAAAACATATATAATCTAAAACCTGAAACATTTACCTCTTAAGAAACACCTAGGAAGTACCACACTGTCTTAAAATTTCAAGCTGAGAAAATGTACATTTATTTAGAAAGCTTCAATAATTCCACAAGCTCAAGAGGATGAATAAAATGATGATCAATAAAGCACTATTTCTGTCCTACATTATCTGTGGTCATCTCAGCATCGTTATACATTGTTTCACAGCCTCCTTAGCATTGCAAAGAATAACAATGGAAGGAGATTTATTAGAATCCCTTTTCCCCATGTAGTTCCAGAGCAGAATCTGCCAAAGAAAAGCACTTGTGCAAAATTTTAAAGACAAAAGAGGTCAGTCAGTTGTAGGCAGATTTATTGATAGAAGACCATCTCCATATAGCCTCCATCTCCAGGTTGCAAGTAGCAAAAATTGGTGGTGCTCACTCTTGAGATTGCTGAGATTCGGCACACCTCCCTTGAATCACCAGTATCTAGCAGCTATTTCCCTGGCCTTACTTGCCCAGCCCTTCCAACATTTAAGAATGGTTGCATTTCCCTATTTTGAACATTACCAATTTGCACTACCTAGAGTAGCTTTTGTTTTCCTGACGAAAACTTGACTGATGCAGCTTCCATTGCAAGAATAATTCCTAGTCTAGATAAAGATTTACTTAACAAGTAGAATACAACCTTGGTTGTACCAAATTTAATTAAGATTATAAAACGGAAAATATGTTTTTTTAAATGAGAAAAACAACACTACATTAAAAAAATAATCACAACATAAAATCACAGTTCCTACTAAAAATGAAAATTATTTAAAAAGAGCACCTCAAAGTTACCAACCAAGAGCTGTGATTGATTGAAAATAGATTCATAAAAAAATATGATCAGAAAGAGGGCTTAGACCAAATGGTAACTTTACTGCACAAAAATACACTCAGAACTGGAAGATGACACCACTGATAGAGTTTTTTTAAATTTTATTTTATTTTTAAAATTTTTATTGGAGTATACTTGCTTTACAATGTTGTGTTAGTTTCTACTGTAAAACAAAGTGAATCAGCTATACGTATATATATATCACATCTTTTTTGAATTTCCTTCCCATTTAGGTTACCGCAGAGCATTGAATAGAGTTCTCTGTGCTATACAGTAGGTTCTCATTAGTTATCTATTTTATACACAGTATCAATAGTGTATATATATCAATCCGCATCTCCCAATTCATCCCACCACCCCACTTTCCCCCCTTGATGTCCATACATTTGTACTCTATGTCTGTGTTTCTATTTCTGCTTTGCCGATATCATCTATACCATTTTTCTAGATTCCACATATATGCATTAATATACAATATTTGTTGTTCTCCTTCTGAATTACTCCACTCTGTATGACAGACTCTAGGTCCATCCACATCTCTACAAATGGCCCAATTTTGTTCCTTTTTATGGCTGAGTAATATTCCATTGTATATATGTACCACATCTTCTTTATCCATTCCTCTGTTGATGGACATTTAGATTGTTTCCATGTCCTGGCTGTTGTAAATATCACTGCAGTAAACATTCGGGTGCATGTGTCTTTTTGAATTATGGTTTTCTCTGAGTATATACCCAGTAGTGGGATTGCCAGATCAAATGGTAATTCTATTTTTAGTTTCTAAGGAACCTCCATACTGTTCTCCATAGTGGTTTTATCAATTTACGTTTCCACCAACAGTGCAAGAGGGTTCCCTTTTCTCCACACCCTCTCCAGCATTTACTATTTGTATATGTTTTGACGATGGCCATTCTGACCAGTGTGAAGTGATTCCTCATTGCAGTTTTGATTTGCATTTCTCTAATAATTAGCGATGTTGAGCATATTTTCATGTGCATCCTGGCCATCTGTTTGTCTTCTTAGAAGAAATGTCTATTTAGGTCTTCTGCCCATGTTTTGATTGGGTTGTTTGTTTTTTTGATATGGAGCTGCATGAGCTGTTTGTATATTTTGGAGATTAATCCCTTGTCAGTTGGTTCATTTGCAAATACTTTCTCCCATTCTGATGGTTGTCTCCTGGCCTTGTTTATGGTTTCCTTTGCTGTGCAAAAGCTTTTAAGTTTCATTAGGTCCCATTTGTTTATTTTTGTTTTTATTTTCATTACTCTAGGAGGTGGGTCAAAAAAGATCTCGCTGTGATTTATGTCAAAGAGTGTTCTGCCTATGTTTTCCTCTGAGAGTTTTATAGTGTCTGGCCTTACATTTAGGTCTTTAATCTATTTTGGGTTTATTTTTGTATATGCTGTTAGGGAGGGTTCTAATTTTATTCTTTTACATGTAGCTGTTCAGTTTTCCCAGCACCACTTATTGAAGAGGCTGTCTTTTCTCCATTGTATCTTCTTGCCTCTTTTGTTGTAGATTAGGTGAACATAGTGCATAGGTTTATCTCTGGGCTTTGTTCCATTGTTGCATATTTCTGTTTTGTGCCAATACCATAGTGCCTTGATTACTGTAGCTTTGTAGTATATTCTGAAGTCAGGGAGCCTGATTCCCTGACTATTTATCTCTGTTCCATTGATCTATATTTCTGTTTTTGTGCCAGTACCATACTGTCTTGATTACTGTAACTTTGTAGTATATTCCGAAGTCAAGGAGCCTGATTTCTCCAGCTCTGTTTTTCTTTCTCAAGATTGCTTTGGCTATTCGGGGTCTTTTGTCTTTCCGTACAAATTGTGAAATTTTTTGTTCTAGTTCTGTGAAAAATTCCATTGGTAATTTAATAGGGATTGCATTGAATCTGTAGATTGCTTTTTGTAGTATAGTCATTTTCACAAAGTTGATTCTTCCAAACCAAGAACATGGTATATCTCTCCATCTGTTTGTCATCTTTAATTTCTTGTTACCATGTTCTTAATTGTTTTGGGTTTTTTTTTTAGGTCTTTTTATTCTCTTTTGTTTTATGCCTAGAGAAATTCCTTTAGCATTTGTTGTATAGCTGGTTTGGTGGTGCTGAATTCTCTTAGCTTTTGCTTGTCTGTAAAGCTTTTGATTTCTCCATTAAACCTGAATGAGATCCTTGCTGGGTAGAGTAATCTTGGTTGTAGGTTTTTTCCATTCATAACTTTAAATATATCCTGCCAGTCCCTTCTGACCTGCAGAGTTTCTGCTGAAAAATCAGGTGATAACCTTATGGGAATTCCCTTGTATGTTATTTGTTGCTTTTCCCTTGTTGCTTTTAATATATTTTCTTTGTGTTTAATTTTTGTTAGTTTGATTAATATGTGTCTTGGTGTGTTTCTCCTTGGGTTTATCCTGTATGGGACTCTCTGTGCTTCGTGGACTTGATCGACTATTTCCTTTCTCATGTTAGGGAAGTTTTCGACTATAATCTATTCAAATATTTTCTCAACACTTTCTTTTTCTCTTCTTCTTCTGGGCCCTCTATAATTCAAATGTAAGTGCATTTAATGTTGTCCCAGAAGTCCCTGAGACTGTCCTCATTTCTTTTCATTCTTTTTTCTTTATTCTGCTCTGCAGCAGTTATTTCTTCCATTCTATCTTCCAGGTCACTTATCCTTTCTTCTGCCTCAGTTATTCTGCTATTGATTCCTTCTAGTGTATTTTTAAATTCAGTTATTGTGTTGTTCATCACTATTTGTTTGTTCTTTACGTATTCTAGGTCCTTGTTAAACATTTCTTGTATTTTCTTGATCCATGCCTCTTTTCTTTTCTTTTTTTTTTTTTTTTAAGTATTTATTTATTTATTTTTATGGCTGTGTTGGGTCTTCATTTCTGTGCACGGGCTTTCTCTAGTTGCGGAGAGCGGGGGCCACTCTTCATCGCGGTGCGCGGGCCTCTCACTATCGCGGCCTCTCCTGTTCCGGAGCGCAGGCTCCAGACGCGCTGGCTCAGTAGTTGTGGCTCACGGGCCCAGCTGCTCTGCGGCACGTGGGATCTTCCCAGACCAGGGCTCAAACCCGTGTCCACTGCATTGGCAGGCAGACACTCAACCACTGCGCCACCAGGGAAGCCCTATGCCTCTTTTCTATTTCCAAGATTTTGGATCATCTTTACTATCATTACTCTGAATTCTTTTTCAGGTAGATTGACTATTTCCTCTTCATTTATTTGGTCTTGTGGGTTTTTACCTTGCTCCTTCATCTGCTGCATATTTCTCTGTCTTCTCACTTTGTCTAACGTACTGTTTTTGAGGTCTCCTTTCTGCAGGCTGCAGGGTCATAGTTCTTCTTGCTTCTGGTGTCTTCCCCCAGTGCTTGAGGTTGGTCCAGTGGCTTGTATAGGCCTCCTGGTGGGAGAGACTGGTGTCTGCGTTCTGGTGACTGGAGCTGGATCTTGTCCCTCTGATATACAGGGCCATGTCAGGTGGTGTGTTTTGGGGTGTCTTTGAGCTTTTTCCAAATCTAGGCAGCCTGTCTGCTGATGGGTGGGTTTGTATTCTTGTTTTGCTTGTTGCTTGGCCTGAGGCATCCAGCACTGGAGGCTGAAGACAGTTGCATGGAGCCAGGTCTTAGATTCAAGATGGAGACCTCCTGGAGAGCTCTGGCCAATTAATATTCCATGGACCCAGGAATTCTCTGGTGGTCCATCGTCCTGGACTCAGCGCTCCCACCTGAGTCTCAGGCCTGACCCCCGGCCGGAGACCAAGGCCTTGCAAGCCACATGTCACAACAATAAAGGGGGAGAAAAGGTGGGGGGAGAAGAAAACAAATGAAAATAAACAGAGAGGCAAAACTCAAGACAAATAGTAAATACAGAATCAAACAAACACGACCACCACCACCAACAACAAAAAGACAAACAAAACTCCAGACAAATGGTAAAAGCAAAACAAAACAAACAAAAACAAAGACACACACATACACACACACCAGAAACAAAAACAAAACCAAAGAAAAGAAAAAACAAGAGAAGAACCAGGCAAACAAATGGACCCAAAAATGAAATCAAACAATTAAAAACAAAACTAAGAAAAACACAAAACAAAAAACAAATCCAAAGCAGAATGCAAACTGAAGAATAAAGGAAAGAAAGCAAAACAAACACACAAAAATTATTTTTAAAAATTTGAACTCAAAACAGAACAAAGAGAATAAAAAAGTAAAACCCAAATAAAACAAAGAAAAGGAAAATACACAGAACAATGTAAAAGCAAAGTAAAAATAAGATATAAAAAATTTAAAAATATTAAAAATTTTAAAAGGGAAAAAGGAAAAGAAGAAAAAAACCCCCCAAAATACTCCCCAAAAACTAAATAAAAATTAAAAATAATAATTAAAAACAAACAAAACCAACAACAGAACGAATCAAAACGCAGTCAAAATAATAGTAATAATAATATTTTCCTGGGGTCTCAGCTGTCAGTGTCCTTGCCCCCACCATGAGACACAGCCTACCTCCACCTCCCCAGGAGGCCCTCTAAAGCCTTTAGGTTGGTCTCTATACACACTGTGGGCACTGTGGGGGCAGCTCAAACTCTGATCTGGCCCAAGTCCCATGTGTGCTTGCTCACAAAGTCCATAGCTGCCAGACGTAGACTGGTTTCTTCTGTGGGAACACTCTTTGTTCGTTCAGATATTCCATAGATGCAGGGTCTACCAAGCCAACTGCCAGGATTTAATCTGTGGCTTGTGCAGCTGCATGGAAAGATTTTCGTTCCTCTTCCTTAGTTGCCCTGCCCCTGAGACTCAGCTGTGGTTTTAGCCCCACCTCTACGTGTGGGCCACCCACAGGTGTCTGCTTCCAAGGCTTCTGTGGAGCACTCAGGTCTGCCCCATTGAGGACAGGGCACGGAGGTGGCATGGCTGCCTGGGTTGCTTGAGCCCCGGTGGTGACAGGTGTGGGGTGAAGCCAATGGCCATGGGAGTGAGAGATCCGGCCCTAGTGGTAGCCTTTTCTAGTGCCTGGCCCTGCAAGGGCCAGCCCTGGCAGGGGCTTTTTCTAGTGCCTAGGGGGCAGGGGCTGGTGCATGGGGAGAGAGAGGCTGCAGTGGTGGCTCCACCCTCTGTGCATCACTCCACAGTGGTGCCTTGCTTCCATGGCAGTCTGGGTTTCCTCCACAGGCATTCCCATTTGTTGATTTCCTCCCTCCTGTCCCCTCAGGCTGTCTCTTCACAGCGAACAGTAGTCTTCCCCCTGGCTATGCTCTCCAATTCCCACATTCCAGCTCTCGGCCCCGTGTGCACCAGAGGACACATGTCCCAGTCTGGTTCACGAGGGCCACTGCATGGACCATCTGTGTAGTTCTCACTCTGTCCTGTGGACCACGGACCGGCCGTTTCACTCTCCTCTGACAGCCTCAGATACTTCCCTTCTATCCCAACTGATTTCCCCATTGGTGAGGAGGTTTCCCTGGATGCGGGAACCTCTCCTCTGCTTCAGCTACTCCCCAGGGGTGCAGGTCCCATCCCGCTTCCTCTCCTCATCTTTCTCACTGTTTTCTTTCATCCTACCTGGTTATGTGGGTATCTTTATTGTCCTTTCTGGTGTCCAAGGTCTTCTGCTAGTGTTCAGCTGGTGTTCTACGAGAACTGTTCCATCTGTAGATGTATTCTTGATGCATCTGTGGAGAGAGATGAACTCTACGTCCTCCTACTCCTACGCCATCTTGAAAACTCGAGTTTATTTTCTTGAGGGTCCTTTTTAAATTTTTTAAAAATATTAACTATTATTATTTGATTTTTAATTTTAATGATTATTTTTTTAATTTCACAGTTTAGCTTTTTTGAAGAATTCTGTATTAATTTTACTAACATATTAGAATAATAATGTGTGTTTAACTTTTATGTTTTCATAGATGTATATTTTTCTTAATATTTTATAATGCCCTTATGCATTTTTGTATTTTAAATATATTAAATTATTGGTTTTACTGATTTCTAAAAAGAATTAGGGCTTATATTCCTGTTCTTATATGTTAACTCTTTAGTAACAATATCTTAGTTTGGCTTCTTCCAAAAGAAGACTTAGAGAAAATTTCAGTTCAGGTGGTTTATATAGTTCATTTGGGAGGTGATTACATGTTTCCAACAGGAGAAAGTAGATGTAGCACAGTAAGGGAAGGTGGTCAATAAATACAGGGAAATAATGTGTTATTAAGTGAGTTACCACTGTGTGTACCTGAGCATAATCTTACTGGGGAATCTTGGAAAGAACACATTCCTCAGAATTAACTGGAGGGGCAAGAAGGAGGTGGGTACATACCAACTCCTGCCAGTGATTAAGGTTATATTTAATGAAAACATAATATCACTATTTCTGGTACTTGGAAAATTATGCCACTATTTTAAAGTAAAAGAACTGTTATTCTTAAGATATTGTGCATGATTCAATCAGCATCCATGGTTTGTAATATGATAAACTGGTCTCCATATTGTCCACAATGAACCATGTATCAAATATATTAATAAATGTTGCTAATTTAACCAAAATGGAAATGGAAATCTGCATAAGAATTTAAATTATATCTACCTACACACATTGCCATGGGCCCAGAAATGGAAGATCTAAATATTTCATATATATATATATATATATGTCTGTGTGTGTGTGTGTGTGTGTGTGTGTATAAATACACACATATATGTGGAAACAGAAAGAGAGAGAGCAAGAGAGAGATAGAGAACACATCTACAACAATTAAGTAATTCTTATAGGTAAGGAAATATTTAGAGAGCTAACAAAGGGCATAGAGAAAAGTTAAAATACATAGGTATCAATTTCTTTTGTTTCTTTTTTCTGCTTTGTCAATGAAATGGAATTGCATCTGAATAATGAGTGACCCTTAAACTTTAGAATCAGAGCTGTTTACAAAAGTTCAAACAAGTAAAAGCTGTGACCATTTAATTTTGTAGACAGTTTACTGTTAAGATAATTGAGATAGTACCTCTTGCTTGTGACAACATTATTGGGAAAATCTGATAGACTCAGCACATATTTGCAAGTACAAATTGAACACTAAAACAAACAAAAAATCAACTTCTTAAAACTATTAACTTCTCCTGAAATTTACCTTACTGAATACTATTAGATTAAATTATAAATATATTAGGACTATGCAGGAAAAGTACATGCCTAGTAATGAAAAGAACACAGTCTATTACTATTAGGAATGTAAATGGCCCAAGTGGTAATCACCTTTTATTTTTTGACCACAGAATCATAGAAAACAATAGTTAAAGAACATAGCATAAGAGATTGAAATTATGAAGGCATTTGGTTTGTTGCTTAGCTTTGGGAACTTAAGAAGTAAATAATTTAAAAACAATGATATTTTATTAGCATGTTGAATGAGATTTTTCCTATTGTCTCTATTTGGGCTAGAGTCCCAAGGTTGAAAAGTTTAATAACATTCCTCTAAATTCTGAAAAAGCATCCATTGTTCAAGGAATTTGCTCTTTGAGGGCAGATATTTCCCTAGGATCTATTAAGAAGTGGCTTAAATAGCTCTATTACTGCTCTATCATCTTAACATCCTTCTTCCCAGTTTATATAGTAAAACATTAATATATCAGTGGAATTAGCTGGGAGAGGAGTCATCAGAGGTATAGGATTTATGGGAAAAGAATATTCAAATAAAGTAAGGATGGTCTCACTAAAAGAATCATTTATAATTTTTAGTCATGCCTGCAAGAAGGGAAGATAGCATCTCATTCTTCTTGTTGAATCTCTAATTTTGCAACCAATTTACTTATTATCTCTGTAAATTTATTTAATTAGAATTTTTAGAGAAATAGAAAGAAGTGACTGAGAAGAGAGAAGGGTCTATAACGAGGCAGCCTATGCTTCCACAATTAGGTGACATGCAGAAGGGAGCTACATTTGCGCCACTGTGCAGGCCACTATCCAAAAAGACTGTATTTGGATGAGTAATCCACCAACAAGTCTCTATGTAATGAACTTCCAAGGGTTGGAGGTGAAAAGAGAAAAGTTAGAAGTAGTCAATACAAAGCTGACTTCCCACATCAGGGAACCAGTCACTGAAGAAAGCCCCATAATCCCATCTGAAGAAAGCTCATGTGGATCCTATAAGACATCCGAGAATCCTGTGCTTGCCTCTTGGAAGGCATCAACAGCTAGAGAGGGCTATATTAGCACCCATCAGTGGAAAAGCAGTTATCATTTTTCCTTCTACCTCTTTCCTACATCCTCCCAGAGAATCTGAACATTTAGGGGAATGGCAGAGGAGGGTAAGAGAGAAGACTCTCTCCCAGTCTTATGGTCTCAGGCCAAGGCTTAGCTGGCCTTGGAGATTAGAATAAGATGACCATTACATTGGAAATGAAATTGAACTTTACAACTTTACCAGACTTTTTATACTTAAAAATATTCAGGAATCCCAATATGTCAAAGAACATGTCAGAGAGATAGCTTAGGTGAAGGCTGTAATTAGAATAAATAATTGAATGAATAAATGAAAATTTCCATTTTGTACCCCAATAAGTTCAGAATATCCAAGGAGCTGATTGTAGTCAATAATCAAACTTCAATATATTAGGCAACTACTTAAAAATATCTCACCTATAACAGTTTTCAGAACAATAAAATAAAATATCTAATAAAGCACTACATCACTGGCTTAAAAAAAACAACCCAAACCTCTCCAGATCCCAACAGGGCCCCACTGAGGTATCACTCAAGCTCTCTTCAATGGCCATGAATACCTCTTCTTCTAAACTGAGGCATTTGCCTCCTGTACCAGTTCTGAAATCATCAAGCAGCTTTTGCTGTCTGTAATAATGGTCTCTTTCTATTGTGACCCCATGAGTCACTACCCTGAAGTGGTGGGAAACAGTTTCCTCTTCCTGTGTTTCACTTCATTATGGTCCCCAAGGCACAGCTCTGTCAATGATGAGATCCTTATGATGCCTCTAGTAATAAAGCATTTTTATTTGACTAATTTTTTCAATTCCTCTCTACAAGTCGATAATAGGTTCTTACCAATACCATGTCTTGTCCTGAGTGTATCACTTACACTAGCTGCACTTGTGAAATGTGTTTATTTCATCCTCACAACAACCCTTAGTGATAAGTGTTTATTATTCCCTTTCTTTGAGAAAAAGAGAGACACAGAGAGGATAAACAACTTCTTGTAGGTTACATAGCTACTAAACAGCAGAAATAGAATTTAAACCCAGGTGGACTTCCAGTAAAGACCCAGTTATTGGCTCCTTGGGGCTAAGCCAAAACATATGTCAGTCTTACCATGCTGCACTTAAACCTGCTTTTTGCTCTGAACAGCACTGATTGGTCTGCAGACCAAGCACGGGCACCATATATCTCTCTATTTTGGGCAAGTTCTCTTTACATAATTCAAGATAATTTGTGGACTTTACGGAGTCTCATCTTCAACTGTCACTTATATGTAAAATTCTTTGGTTCTTTAAACAAATAGTTCCCTGGCCAGTTGAATTCCTTTGGGGTGAAGATTGGAAAGCCTCCTGGGCTAAGTTTTGCAAAAGCTTTTTAAATCGTTGGAGGAGGGGAGAGTTTGTGGAGGAGCTGTGGCAGGGTGTGTGAGAATCATTTAGAGGGATGTTAGGGAGATGAAGAACAAATTTTTTTAGGACCTTTAGGCTGGGCACTATGCAAATACTCACCCTTAGATGGTTTCCTAGAGTGCTCTATCTAAGAGTCAAATGAATTCCAATTCCTTCTTTTCTACCTGCATGACATTTCTTTGAATGTGATATTGTGATGAGACTAGACCATGTAGGGCTGGTTTTATGCAAATTACACTGATAGTTAATATGTGCTTTTTAGTTTTGATCCTTAAATTTCTTATCACATTGCCGTTGATTGACTAGACTGTAACCGCCTCTCTGCATAGTGGTTTTAGCTCTATCTTTATGTAACATATGAGGGGTAAGTGGTGGATATCAGACAATTATTATTGAAAAAGATTGGAAGAAGTAGACGTTTGCAGTGTTTCAAACTAGTGTAGCCAGCTTAGTATACTTATTTCTCCTTAAAATTGTAGTTGGCAGATTAAATATTGAGCATTTTGGGTGTCTGAATCTTAACAGAACAAGGTTTTAAAATGCAGATTTTCATTTCTTGCCAGTACCTAGGTTCATATATTAAGATAAAGGGAAAAAAAGCCTAAATTTATTTTTAATTTTATTTTGTTTGCACACACAAGGGCACAGAGAAAGGGAGTAGGTGTGCATTAAGTCATTAACCAACTGTATAAGAACTAGGCAAGAAAATGAGAAATTAAAAATAGGTGATATTTTTTTGGCTAAGATGATATTTTTTTAAAAAATCCTTAACATTGTTGTTGGATAATTTAAAAAAAATGTCTAAGAGCGAAAAATGATACAAGTTAGGAGTCTTTAACTCAGTAAGTTGATCAACAATTGCAGATAAAATGAGGTGAAGTCAATTTAGCATCCTTATGCTCTGTAACACCTGCAGCATCCTGGCCCCTAAACAGTTTTAATTTTATTGATTGCTGAGTTAAGTCAATGAAAATATGAAGATTTGTGATTTCCCTGGACAACTTGTTTGAGCACACTTCCTGTTCAGAAATAGACATTTCTTATTTATAATACATAAAATTACAAAAATTAAAATTTTAAGTTCATGAAAAGAGAAATAGAAATAATTGAAAAGTTTTAGTCATTTAATAAATGTCTGAAATAATTTTAAAAGGTTTATCTGAACTCTGCCACTATCAGTGCTGGCTCAGACTTTTCTCTTTAACCACTGTCCACACATAAAATTACGTTAAAGTCGGCTAAAATTATGTCAGATATGATCATTTTAAAATAGAATTACCACATGACCCAGCAATCCCACTACTGGGCATATACCCAGAGAAAACTATAATTCAAAGAGACACATGCACCCCAATGTTCAATGCAGCACTATTTACAATAGCCAGTACATGGAAGCAACCTAAATGCCCATCGACAGATGAATGGATAAAGAAGATGTGGTACATATATACAATGGAATATTACTCGGCCATAAAAAAGAATGAAATTGAGTCATTTGTAGAGATGTGGATGGATCTAGAGACTGTCATACAGAGTGAAGTAAGTCAGAAAGAGAAAAAGAAATATCATATATTAACGCATATATGTGGAACCTAGAAAAATAGTACAGATGAACCGGTTTGCAGGGCAGAAATTGAGACACAGATGTAGAGAACAAACATATGGACACCAAGGAGGGAAAGTGGTGAGGGGGGTGGTGGTGTGATGAATTGGGAGATTGGGATTGACATATATACACTAATATGTATAAAATGGATAACTAATAAGAACCTGCTGTATAAAAATATAAATAAAATAAAATTCAAAAAAAATTAATAAAATACAGATATAATAATATATAGGTATTTATATTAATAATTTATCTTATATTAATTACATATTACATTAATAATAGAGACTGTGATAAAATTTTTTAAAATGTTAAAGAGGTATGAAGGATTTATAATACATTTATTTTCAAGATGACAGAACGTCAAATGAGCATGCTCAGATTACATTATAAACAAATAAATCTTCCAGAGTAGCTATAAATAAACATTAAATCTGATGAGTCAAACAATATTTTGTCCAGATTGTTGAGATAATCTTTCAAGTTATTCATGTATATTTTTATGACACATAAATACACATACACACATACACATATAAATATATATATTCCAAAAGTACATATTATGATTCTGATTATGGGGTACATAGTAGTTTACAGAAAAATACAAATATAATGCATAGATAAAATGTTTTTCTCATTTTATATTGATATAAATCCATAAGGTGTGTACTCATTAAAAATTAAAAACTAAAGCCAGATAAACCTCACAAAATAACAAAATAAAATGGTAAATTTACTATCAGAGGAAAAATAGAAAAATATAAGTTGACTGTAGATTATATTGAGAAGGATAATCAAGAATTCAGAATATTTACTCTCTTTCCTTATTAACATATGTCTTTAGCCAAGCATTTTACCTGTCTGAACCTCAGGTTTTTGCCCACAAAATGAAGTCAAGAAGTAGAGAATTAAAAAACATTTTTAATGTCTACTTCTTTAAAAAGTTGATATATACTTTATTTAATCTTTGCTTAAAGAATAAGCTTATTTTTGAATTAAATGTGACATCTACCTTACATAAAATTTTTAAAGTATGTAATTTTATGAAGCAAACTGTTATAGAGAGATTAACAAGTACAACATAGGTCTTTCATCTTATTAGAAAACATGTATTTTCAAACACAGTATTTTATTCATCAGTATTACTTTTGCCAGACAACTCAATGGACTGAATCGTCACCTGAGAGTCAAGAAATCTTATTTCTAACACCAACTCTTTCATTACCCATGTTGGGTCTTGTACGTCTTCACGTTTAAAATGAGGAGTTCTGAGGATCTCTCATAATATCATCCACGTCTTATACTGTGGATTCCCTGTGTCATTAAAAACTGAAAGTATTTAATTACTAAAAATTACTCTCTTAACAATCTTTTATTTACTTATAATTACAATCTTTATTTACTTATAACAATCTTTTATTTACTTATAATTTTTAAGAAATAATCACAATAACATTAAGTTTATGTAAATATTTTGTTGACACAATTATTCAATTAAGTGCTATGAAAATATAGAATGAATTTCCCAATCCATTTCTTGGCAATTTGTATATATTGTTCCAGACACATAAAGGTTAAAGGGGTGATTGATTTTGATTAAATTTGAATATGGTAATATTTGATATAAAATCTCTAACTTGAATATTCAGATTATTATTATTAGTTAATAAAGTTTCAATAGACATTTTCAAATGGGCTTTAGTTGAAATGGTTGATGATATATACACCTCTACACTATGGGAGATTGGGAAGATGTGATTATAATTCATACTTTCCATTTAAAACTGAAAAACACAATCAATTTAAATGTTCATCCATAGATTAATTATTAAATTATATTACACTCGAATAATTAAAAATAAATTACATGGTTTTATACTGGTAAAAATAATCACCAAAATATTTGGCTGTATTGAAGACAAGTTTCAAAACATTGTTTTTTTGTTTTTTTTTTTTTTTGGATGCATGTATATATGTCTAGAATATTGCTGGGGAGAAACTTAAGAAAACTGTTAACAGAGATTACTCCTGGGGAAGGAGTAACAGGACACCAAGGTGGCAGAAGTGTGGGGAAGACTTTGCACTGTATACCTTCCCTTTCTCTATCGTTTGATTTGTTTTAACCATGTGAACATGGTTTGGATTAATTTTCTTGTTATGGTTTCATCAGTGACTCAAATAATTCCTCTAGCTGTCTTTACGTACACACGCACACACACAATCACCACCACCACGCCTCACTCGTCCTTTCACACAATTAACGTATATGGTCACGCATGGTAGAGAACATGAATTTTTCTCAAGATGAAATCTTCTTATTTCTTAGTTACAAGTTAGATCTGCTGTTAACACTTAGCTATTAATACTATGTGTTAGAGTTGGCACTTTGCTTCAGTGATATAACACACAGTAGCAAATTCCCTTATCCAGAAGTATACTCCTGGGTCTTAGTAATTTATAGATTAGACGGTAGAAACTTCTTATCAGGTCCTTGACCAATCTCTTAATTATTTACCATGTGAAAGATTCTTTAATGTTGTTTTTTTTGCACCCTTGCAGACCATTTGCTAAAAAGCAATTTGCTATTTTGGAGATAAGTTAACTTTATTATTTCCTGTTCGTGTACATTGAAAAGCACTGTGGACTGTAAATTTCCCTACTCCATCTCCTACCCTCAGCATCAATGCACCTATTAAAATTAAAAGACTTTATTTTTCATATCATAGAAAGGTAGAGTGTGGGTTTTTTCTCCTGATTATATGCACAAAATATTTTTGCTAATTTACCCTGCAGAATCGCTGATTTTTGTTTCAGTAAAATTAATCATACAAAACCAGCAGGGGAGGAAACACTGAGTGCTTTTCAGAAAGGTGAAAAGAAATTTTAGCTTCTTTTAATGTATATGGAAGATAAGAGCTTGAAATTTAATACTACACTACTAAATGTCCACAGAGCAAGAGGCACGTGGAATTCATTTCACTTGATTTCAATAAGAAAAGAAGACAGGAATCGATGAAAGAATATTCTTCTTACCTTAAATAACTTTGATATGTTTTAGCACCACATAGGTGAGCAATTTACTTAAGTGAAGGGTAATATTAGCATATAGTGATAGCATTAGAAAAGTATAGAATGGATTTTATAAGTTTTCAGGATACTTAAACTGCTTAAGTTAATAAAGAAAAACTAAATCAGTATAATAAATATTTTTCAATAAAAGCACTTTTAATAATTATATAATTATAATGCTGTAAGGGGAGTTAAATCTATCTGTTTTTTACTACAGACTAGAAAAGCTATAATGTTCTATTCATATTTATTTTCTTTATTTCAGTTATACTTATATTTATATAATTAGTAATGTGACATTGCTAAGCAGTATTAAGTAATTGGTCTATCTGTAATACAAACTAAAGTTTGTCTGACTGCATAAATCATCCTATTATGAACTTCATATGAGTATTTAATTTTACAATTTAGCACTGAATGTAATGGGATATAAAATATAAATATGTACATATAATCTAATATAGCTAAATATATATTTAGATTAAATAATCCTAGTTATTGTAATCATTAAGTTTGCAATAAGGCAAGTAACATTTTACCTTTACTCCAACTGAACTGCAGCTAGAGCTCTGTGATTGCTTTTAGGGTGAACATGTAACCTTTCCTAGGTCACAGCTGAAGTCCAGGGGTTGGAACACTCTGCCTAGGTGGAGAGAGGATTTAGAATGATTCCAAGGGCCCTAAATTACACAGACATCTTTGGAATGGATCTGCTTGTGGTTCTTCTACTCTTGGCATCCCTCTCATTCTTGATTTCAAAACTGATTATTACTCTAGTACCCGAGACATCTAGGCTTGTCGCTTTCAGCTTCACAAAACTGAAAGTAAAGAATTTTAAAAAATTAATCTTATACAGATATTTAACAATATTATTATTAACAGCTAAATTAGGAGGCTATATGAGTTTCAAGGACACAGAATTTAATAATTCTTAATGTTCCCAATAAATGCAGGGAGAGTCTTAGGGATCCTGTTCTGCCTTGCTCAGCACTACATTTTCAGGTTCAAAATTTATTGGCTCTTTAAGTTCTTAACTTTCTCTGCATTCAGAAGGATTTTGTTTAAACCATCACTAATGTGCATACTCCTTCAGGTATCTCTAGGGACCACAAAAATTACCACCTTCTTTTAGTTCTGAGACAAAGAGTATATTGCCAAAGTAATTATTATATTCTTTACCTGAATGTGAATGGAAATGTAACTAATTGCATACTAAGAAGATGTATTCCTCCTCAGGTAGTTCAGAGTTTGTACTTAGGACTATAAAAGAAGTATGGGCCAAATCTTGGTGGAATGGGGAACCAGCTCCAATTTGAAACCTCCAGAAATTATTCTCCCCAAGTAAATGGCTATAGATTCTTAAAGAAAAAAGAGGGGAAAAGCTCTTCAGTTTCTCAGTAACCATTTTTCAGTGTATAATGAATCTGACAAGAATAGACTCCTATTCCTAGAATTGCCAATGAGGCACATTTTATGAATACAAAGTGTTCTATTTAAAACCAGCACATATAGACTTTGTCCCTGCTTATGTCTGTGTTCTATAGTAATAGCATACCTAGAAATATTGTAAAATAGAAATATTTCACTAATTTTCAGGTCTAAAAAAAGGCTATTCAGGAATTCCCTGGCGGTTCAGTGGTTAGGATTCCATGCTTCCACTGCAGGGAGCTCAGGTTTGATCCCTGGTCAGGGAACTAAAATCCCGCACACCATGCAGTGCGGCAAAAAAAAGAGAAAGGCTTTTATTGATAGAAAATGAAGAGCAGAATTGTACTACATATTTAGTCAGAAATTGAAATTTACTCATACCATAGTATGGCCTTGCAATACGTATTTATCAAGCTGCTTCTATAGGCCAGAGCATCTTCTAGGTACTTGCTCCTGAAACGCGAAGACAGACTCTCTCCCCTCAAGAATTTGACTCTTGTGTAGAAGATAAGACAACGATAATAACAAAACCAGTACCATTCAGAAAAGTAAACCCTTTAAAAGAGATATGCCCTCAGTGATGTAAACTGTGAGGAAAAGCCCACTGCTTTCTCTTAAATGGGAAGAGAGCAGTGATAGGAGGATATTTTAGAAAATACTTCATTTAGAATAGGAAGTTTAGATCCTTTGAAATATTGTGAGGATGAAGAGGCAAAGCAAGCTAGTCATAAAGCATCTAAAATGCATACAGGCATGGGAGAGCATGACCCATTGGGAGACATGTATTTCAGTGTGAGGTTGGGGAAGCTACAGGTCAGGCAGAAGAGGAAGGTGAGACCCAGATCAAGGAAAAATTTTTGACGTTGCCCAAGATATTGGCATAAACGTTGTCTCAATCCAAATGACAAAGAGCTTCAAGCAAATATTTGTAATTTAGATAGTACATCAGGTAATAATCCACAAGATACATTGGAAGTTGGACTATAGGGAGTTTAAAGGCAAGGAAATGTTCTTAGAAGGTAATATGCAATGTTTAAAGAAAGAGTTTTGAGGGCTAAAGGCAAAACCTGATTAACATCTATACTTAAAGATGGAAGATGAATGCCCCCAAATACAAGCGAGAAAAAATGGCTCAGAGACAAGAAAGGAAAACGATGAAAGTCAAGGGATAAAATAATGTAAGAAGATATTGTATGCACCAGTGCAAATACCACTAAGAAGTCAAATTAAATAAAATTAGGAAGGCAGCATTGGATTTGATAATTCTGAGAGCACTGATTTTTTTTGTAACATCTTTATTAGAGTATAATTGCTTTACAATGGTGTGTCAGTTTCTGCTTTATAACAAAGTAAATCAGTTATACATATACATATGTCCCCATATTTCTTCCCTCCCACCCTCCCTATCCCACCCCTCTAGGTGGTCACAAAACACTGAGCTGATCTCCTTGTGCTATGCGGCTGCTTCCCACTAGCTATCTACTTTACGTTTGGTAGTGTATATATGTCCATGCCACTCTCTCATTTTGTCCCAGCTTACCCTTCCCCCTCCCCGTATCCCCAAGTCCATTCTCTAGTAGGTCTGCATCTTTATTCCCGTCTTGCCCTTAGGTTGTTCTGACCATTTTCTTTTTTCTTTTTTTTAGATTCCATATATATGTGTTAGCATACAGTATTTGTTTTTCTCTTTCTGACATACTTCACTCTGTATGACAGTCTCTAGGTCCATCCACCTCACTACAAATAACTCAGTTTCATTCCTTTTTATGGCTGAGTAATATTCCATTGTATATATGTGCCACATCTTCTTTATCCATTCATCTGTTGATGGACACTTCAGTTGCTTCCATGTCCTGGCAACTGTAAATACAGCTGCAATGAACATTTTGGTACATGACTCTTTCTGAATTATGGTTTTCTCTGGGTATATGCCCAGTAGTGGAATTGCTGGGTCATATGGTAGTTCTATTTTTAGTTTTTTAAGGAAACTCCATACTGTTCTCCATAGTGGCTGTATCAATTTACATTCCCACCAACAGTGCAAGAGGGTTCCCTTTTCTCCACACCATCTCCAGCATTTATTGTTTTTAGACTTTTTGCTGATGGACATTCTGACCGGTGTGAGGTGATACCTCATTGTAGTTTTGATTTCCATTTCTCTAATGATTAATGATGTTGAGCATTCTTTCATGTGTTTGGTGGCAATCTGTATATCTTCTTTGGAGAAATGTCTATTTAGGTCTTCTGCCCATTTTTGGATTGGGTTGTTTGTTTTTTTGATATTGAGCTGCATGAGTGGCTTGTATGTTTTGGAGATTAATCCTTTGTCAGTTGCTTCATTTGCAAATATTTTCTCCCATTCTAATGGTTGTCCTTTCGTCTTGTTTATGGTTTCCTTTGCTGTGCAAAAGCTTTTAAGTTTCATTAGGTCCCATTTGTTTATTTTTGTTTTTATTTCCATTTCTCTAGGAGGTGGGTTAAAAAGGATCTTGCTGTGATTTATGTCATAGAGTGTTCTGCCTATGTTTTCCTCTAAGAGTTTGATGGTGTCTGGCCTTACATTTAGGTCTTCAATCCATTTTGAGTTTATTTTTGTGTATGGTGTTAGGGAGTGTTCTAATTTCATACTTTTACATGTACCTTTCCAGTTTTCCCAGCACCATTTATTGAAGAGGCCGTCTTTTCTCCAGTGCATGTTCTTGCCTCCTTTATCAAAGATAAGGTGACCATATGTGCGTGGGTTTATCTCTGGGCTTTCTATCCTGTTCCATTGATCTATATTTCTGTTTTTGTGCCAGTACCATACTGTCTTGATTACTGTAGCTTTGTAGTATAGTCTGAAGTCAGGGAGCCTGATTCCTCCAGCTCTGTTTTTCTTTCTCAAGAAAAAAAAAAAAATTGCTTTGGCTAATCAGGGTCTTTTGTGTTTCCATACAAATTGTGAAAGTTTTTGTTCTAGTTCTGTGAAAAATGCCAGTGGTAGTTTGATAGGGATTGCATTGAATCTGTAGATTGCTTTGGGTAGTAGAGTCATTTTCACAGGTTTGGAAGCAAACCAAGAACAAGGTATATCTCTCCATCTGTTTGTATCATCTTTAATTTCTTTCATCAGTGTCTTATAATTTTCTGCATACAGATCTTTTGTCTCCTTAGGTAGGTTTATTCCTAAATATTTTATTCTTTTTGCAGCAATGGTAAATGGGAGTGTTTTCTGAATTTCACTTTCAGATTTATCATCATTATTGTATAGGAATGCAAGAGATTTCTGTGCATTAATTTTGTATCCTGCTACTTTACCAAATTCATTGATTAGCTCTAGTAGTTTTCTGGTAGCATCTTTAGGATTCTCTATGTTTAGTATCATGTCATCTGCAAACAGAGACAGTTTACTTCTTCTTTTCCAATTTGGATTCCTTTTATTTCTTTTTCTTCTCTAATTGCTGTGGCTAAAACTTTCAAAACAATGTTGAATAACAGTGGTGAAAGTGGGCAACCTTGTCTTGTTCCTGACCTTAGTGGAAATGGTTTCAGTTTTTCACCATTGAGGACAATGTTGGCTGTGGGTTTGTCATAGATGGCCTTTATTATGTTGAGGAAAGTTCCCTCTATGCCTACTTTCTGGAGGGTTTTTATCATAATTTCGTGTTGAATTTTGTCAAAAGTTTTCTCTGCATCTATTGAGATGATCATATGGTTTTTCTTCTTCAATTTGTTAATATGGTATATCACGTTGATTTATTGTCATATATTGAAGAATCCTTGCATTCCTGGGATAAACCCCACTTGATCATAATGTATGATCCTTTTAATGTGCTGTTGGATTCTGTTTGCTAGTATTTTGTTGAGGATTTTTGCATCTATGTTCATCAGTGATATTGGCCTGTAGTTTTCTTTCTTTGTGACATCTTTGTCTGGTTTTGGTATCAGAGTGATGGTGGCCTCATAGAATGAGTTTGGGCGTGTTCCTCCCTCTGCTATATCTTGGAAGAGTTTGAGAAGGATAGGTTGTAGTTCTTCTCTAAGTGTTTGATAGAATTCGCCTGTGAAGCCATCTGGTCCTGGGCTTTTGTTTGTTGGAAGACTTTTAATCACAGTTTGAATTTCATTACTTGTGATTGGTCTGTTCATATTTTCTATTTCTTCCTGGTTCAGTCTCTGAAGGTTGTGCATTTTTAAGAATTTGTCCATTTCTTCCAGGTTGTCCATTTTACTGGCATATATTTGCTTGTAGTAATCTCTAATGATCCTTTGTATTTCTGCAGTGTCAGTTGTCACTTCTCCTTTTTCATTTCTAATTCTATTGATTTGAGTCTTCTCCCTTTTTTTCTTGATGAGTCTGGCTAATGGTTTATCAATTTTGTTTATCTTCTCAAAGAAACAGCTTTTAGTTTTATTGATCTTTGCTATCATTTCCTTCATTTCTTTTTCATTTATTTCTGATCTGATCTTTATGATTTCTTTCCTTCTGCTAACTTTGGGGTTTTTTTGTTCTTCTTTCTCTAATTGCTTTAGGTGTAAGGTTAGGTTGTTTATTTGAGATGTTTCTTGTTTCTTAAGGTAGGCTTGTATAGCTATAAACTTCCCTCTTAGAACTGCTTTTGCTGCATTCCATAGGTTTTGGGTCATTGTGTTTTCATTGTCAATTGTTTCTAGGTATTTTTTGATTTCCTCTTTGATTTATTCAGTGATCTGTTGGTTATTAAGTAGTGTGCTGTGTAGCCTCCATGTGTTTGTATTTTTTACAGATTTTTTCCCATAATTGATATCTAGTCTCATAGCGTTGTGGTCGGAAAACATACTTGATATGATTTCAATTTTCTTAAATTTACCAAGGCTTGATTTGTGACAAAAGATATCATCTATCCTGGAGAATGTTCCATGAGCACTTGAGAAGAATGTGTATTCTGTTGTTTTTGGATGGAATGTCCTCTAAATATGAATTAAGTCCATCTTGTTTAATGTATCATTTAAAGCTTGTGTGTCCTTATTTATTTTCATTTTGGATGATCTGTCCACTGGTGAAAGTGAGGTGTTAAAGTCCCCTACTATGATTGTGTTACTCTCGATTTCCCCTTTTATGGCTGGTAGTATTTGCCTTATGTATTGAGGTGCTCCTATATTGGGTGCATAAATATTTACATTTGTTTTATCTTCTTCTTGGATCGATCCCTTGATCATTATGTAGTGTCCTTCTTTGTCCCTTGTAATAGTCTTTATTTTAAAGTCTTTTTTGTCTGATATGAGAATTGCTACTCCAGCTTTCTTTTGATTTCCATTTGCATGGAATATCTTTTTCCATCTCCTCACTTTCAGTCTGTATGTGTCCCTCGGTCTGAAGTGGGTCTCTTGTAGACAGCATATATACGGGTCTTGTTCTTGTATCCATTCAGCCAGGCTATGTCTTTTGGTTGAAGCATTTAATCCATTTAAATTTAAGGTAATTATCAATATTTATGTTCCCATTACCATTTTCTTAATTGTTTTGGGTTTATTATTGTAGGTCTTTTCCTTCTCTTGTGTTTCTTGCCTAGAGAAGTTTCTTTAGCATTTGTTGTAAAGCTGGTTTGGTGGTGCTGAACTCTCTTAGCTTTTGCTTGTCTGTAAAGCTTTTAATTTCTCCATCAAATCTGAATGAGATCCTTGCTGGGTAGAGTAATCTTGGTTGTAGGTTTTTCTCCTTCATCACTTTAAGTATATCCTGCCACTCCCTTCTGGCTTGCAGAGTTTCTGCTGATAGATCAGATGTTAACCTTATGGGGATTCCCTTGTGTGTTATTTGTTTTTTTTCCCTTGCTGCCTTTAATATGTTTTCCTTATATTTAATTTTTGACAGTTTGATTAATATGTGTCTTAGCATGTTTCTCCTTGGATTTATCCTGTATGGGACTCTCTGTGTTTCCTGGACTTGATTAACTATTTCCTTTCCCATATTAGGGAAGTTTTCAACTATAATCTCTTCAATATTTTCTCAGTCCCTTTCTTTTTCTCTTCTTCTTCTGGGACCCCTATAATTCGAATGTTGGTGCGTTTAATGTTGTCCCAGAGGTCTCTGAGACTGTCCTCAATTCTTTTCATTCTTTTTTCTTTATTCTGCTCTGCAGTAGTTATTTCCACTATTTTATCTTCCAGGTCACTTATCCGTTCTTCTGCCTCAGTTATTCTGCTATTGATCCCTTCTAGAGTATTTGTAATTTCATTCATTGTGTTGTTCATGACTGTTTGTTTGCTCTTTAGTTCTTCTAGGTCCTTGTTAAACGTTTCTTGTATTTTCTCCATTCTATTTCCAAGATTTTGGATCATCTTTACTATCACTATTCTGAATTCTTTTTCAGGTAGACTGCCTATTTCCTCTTCGTTTGTTAGGTCTGGTGGGTTTTTGCCTTGCTCCTTCATCTGCTGTGTGTTTCTCTGTCTTCTCATTTTGCTTAAATTACTGTATTTGGGGTCTCCTTTTCTCAGGCTTCAGTTGCATAGTTTCCATTATTTTTGGTGTCTGTCCCCAGTGGCTATGGTTGGTTCAGTGGGCTGTGCAGGTTTCCTGGTGGAGGGGACTAGTGCCTGTGTTCTGGTGGATGAGTTTGGATCTTGTCTTTCTGGTGGGCAGGTCCACGTCTGGTGGTGTGTTTTGGGGTGTCTGTGGCCTTATTATTGGTTTAGGCAGCCTCTGTGCTAATGGATGGGGTTGTGTTCCTGTTTTGCTAGTTGTTTGGCATTGGATGTCCTGCACTGTAGCTTGCTGGTTGTTGAGTGGAGCTGGGTCTTGGTGATGAGATGGAGATCTCTGGGAGATTTTTCCTGTTTGATATTACGTGGAGCTGGGAGGTCTTTTGTGGACCAGTGTCCTGAAGTTGGCTCTCCCACCTCAGTGGCACAGCCCTGACAGCTGGCTGGAGCACCAAGAGCCTTTCATCCACATGGCTCAGAATAAAAGGGAGGAAAAAAAGAAAGAAAGAAAGAAGATAAAATAAAATAAAGTAAAATAAAATAAAATAAAGTGATTAAAATAAAAAATAATTATTAAGAAAAAAAATTTAAGTAATAAAAGAAAAAAAAAAAGGACAGACAGAACACTAGGACAAATGGTAAAAGCAAAGCTATACAGAAAAAATCGCACACACAAGCATACACATACACACTCACAAAAAGAGAAAAAGGGGAAAAAATATATATATCATTGCTCCCAAAGTCCACCTCCTCAATTTGGGATGATTCGTTGTCTATTCAGCTATTCCACAGATGCAGGTACATCAGGTTGATTGTGGAGCTTTAATCCGCTGCTTCTGAGGCTGCTGGGATAAATTTCCCTTTCTCTTCTTTGTTCTCACAGCTCCTGGGGTTCAGCTTTGGATTTGGCCCTGCCTCTGCGTGTAGGTCGCCTGAGGGTGTCTGTTCTTCGCTCAGACAGGACAGGGTTAAAGGAGCAGCTGATTCAGGGGCTCTGGCTTATTCAGGCGTGGGTGGGGAGGGGTACGGATGTGGGGCAAGCCTGCAGCGGCAGAGGCCAGCGTGACATTGCACCAGCCTGAGGCACACCGTGCGTTCTCCCTGGGAAGTTGTCCCTGGATCACTGGAGCCTGGCAGTGGCAGGCTGCACAGGCTCCTGGGAGGGGAGGTATGGATAGTGACCTGTGCTTGCACACAGACTTCTTGGTGGCTGCAGCAGCAGCCTTAGGGTCTCATGCCCATCTCTGGGGTCCGCGCTGATAGCTGTGGCTCGCGCCCGTCTCTGGAGGTCCTTTAAGCGGCACTCTTAATCCCCTCTCCTGGCGCACCAGGAAACAAAGAGGCAAGAAAAAGTCTCTTGCCTCTTCGGCAGCTCCAGACTTTTTCCCGGACTGCCTCCCGGGTAGCTGTGGCACACTAACCCCCTTCAGGCTGTGTTCACGCAGCCAATCCCAGTCCTCTCCCTGCGATCCAACCGAAGCCCGAGCCTCAGCTCCCAGCCCCGCCTGCCCCGGCGGGGAAGCAGACAAGCCTCTCGGGCTGGTGAGTGCTGGTCGGCACTGTTCTTCTGTGCAGGAATCTCTCCGCTTTGCCCTCCGCACCCCTGTTGCTGCGCTCTTCTCCGTGGCTCTGAAGCTCCCTCCTTCTGCCATCAGCAGTCTCCGCCCATGAAGGGCCTTCCTAGTGTGTGGAAACCTTTCCTCTTTCACAGCTCCCTCCCACTGGTTCAGGTCCCGCCCCTATTCTTTATCTCTGTTTTTTCTTTTACCTTACCCAGGTACGTGGGGAGTTTCTTGCCTTTTGGGCGGTCTGAGTCTTCTGCCAGCATTCAGTAGGTGTCTGTAGGAGTTGTTCCACATATAGATGTATTTCTGATGTATTTGTGGGGAGGGAGGTGATCTCCGCGTCTTACTCTTCAGCCAACTTGAAGCTCCTCCAGCACTGATTATTTTTAGTGAAATTTCAGTGGTAAGGTATAGAAGGATGACTACATGCAATGGACGCGATGAGTGTTATAAATTTATTTTGCACTCATGAAGAAGATACACTAAAATATTTTGTTTGCATTCTAATGTTGGTCTTATATTTAGT
This sequence comes from Balaenoptera acutorostrata, assembly GCF_949987535.1. Classification (NCBI taxonomy): domain Eukaryota; kingdom Metazoa; phylum Chordata; class Mammalia; order Artiodactyla; family Balaenopteridae; genus Balaenoptera; species Balaenoptera acutorostrata. Next base: position 78,351,072 of record NC_080072.1, read on the forward strand.
ACTTGATTCTTTCTAATTGGAAGTGTGAACAGATTAGGGTTTCTTAACATTCTTGTTAGGCAGAAAGAGGTATTATTAATATCTGGTATTGTGACAGCTGCAGAATTTACCCAAAAAGAAGTAAATAGGTAAGTATTTTCTATGTAACTATTACAGAAGTACTCTAGTATGCTTGAGAGTGTGGGATCAGGGGCCAGATTGGTCAGATTGCCTGGATTTATATTCAGTTTCTGACACAGTGATATTACTTTGGACAAGCAATGTAATCTCTCCTTGAGATTTCAGAAGTGATAAAGATATAACATTATTTAACTAAAGGATTGGTGTGAAGTTTAAAAACAAAAATTGGTGGTAGTAGTGATTATTATAGAATTCTCAATTAAAGCCCTTACATTTACAAATGCTGTCTTTTCAGGTTACAGTGTTTCCACTGGGGATTTCTTAGCAACAGTTTTTATCAACATTCATAGAATTCCCAGATTAAACTCCCGCTCTGAATGCTTTCAAACATTAATTCCCAACTGTAACTATCTTCTGGGCAGTTTTGGCCAGATATATTAGTTTTTCAAAATTTCCATAACAAAGTATCACAGACTGGGACTGTGTGGCTTAAACAACAGAAATTTAATTTCTCATAATTCTGGAGGCTCGAAGTATGAGATCAAGGTGTCAACAGTGTTGGTTTCTTCTGAGGCCTCTCACTTTGATTTACATATGGCTGTCTTCTCTTGTATTTTCAAATAGCCTTCCCTCTGTACTTGTCAGTGTCCTTATCTCCTTACTTATAAGGACACCAGTCTTTTGGATTAAGGCCCATCCTAAGGACCACATTTCAACTTAATTATCTCTTGATACTTGGGAATACAGTCATGTTCTGAGGTACTAGGGGTTATGACTTCAACATATGAATTTGGGGAGACACAACTGAGCCCGTAACACTGGATATCTATTTAGCAGATCAAATTTAATAGACCCTTCCCAAATCTTCTTATGTTTGATAAGTGTTCATCAAAATCCATTTCCTAAATTTTGGACTACTTTGATGATCTTTGGTGTTTCTCTCTCTTGCACACTTACATCTGATTAATTGCAATATCTTGATTCTGCTGCCATACTATTTCTCATTCTCTTCACTTCATCTTCAGAATGATATCCACTCAGCTCATGGAAGCTGTTGATACTTCTCACTTGGATTATTACACAGTTTCCTATCTTTTTGCTCTGTCTCTAGTTTTTCTTACGCAGTCTAATCTATACACTGCTTCCCAGAGAATTATCTTAAAACACCCTCCCACTGTCAAATACCTTCCATTTTTTATGTATTCCTAGGGATGAGGAACTCTGGCAAATCACTTCCCTGTCACTCAACCTTAAATTTCCCCACAGTCAGTAGTGGCCAAGAACAGTGATGGACTGGGAAGAGAATTAGGCAAATAACAGCTCTCCTGGGGGAAAGTGACCCTTGTCATTACCACTCCCCTTAAACAACTGCTTGCCCCACCCCACTGCCAAGCAGGTGGAAGCTACACAACTTGAAATCTTCATCCCTTACCACTGTAATGAAGGATTTGTTCATCACGATGTAATTAGGAAATAGATGGATAGAAGACATTTCCCCTTATTTGGGGGAAAAATAAGAAGGTATGTTTAACCATACTATTAATAGTAATTCTCAGATGGAAATGGAGAGGGGGAATGAGTTGGCCATGAAGAGAAGGATACTTTTACTTCTCACTTGGTGTAATTTCAATGTAGTGTTTCAAGGAACTTTTTTCTCTTTTTAATTTTCAGTATGTTTCTAACGAGGAAAAATTTTAAATATTGCTTATGTATGCCACTATATAATGTGAAAGTCATAGAGTTTTATGATACTCCAAAGCAATAAACTCAGCTATCACAGAGATCAGCACATCCTCATTAGATATTAGATTTAGCTGTTTTTGCCTTGTGCATATCAAATTCTTTGAGACCCAGTTTCTTCTTTAAGGTGAGTATAATAGTACCAAAATTTCACCGTTATTTTAAGAGTAAAGATTAGGTATACAGACTGAGAAGCATAGAGTAGGACCTCAGTGCTAGTCGATGATAAAACTAGAAATCATAATAATAAAAGCCATGTAAAAATTTAGCCCAGTACTTGTTATTACTATACCCCCCGCCTTTCCACCTGCCAAGTTCTGAGTCTAGGAACATTTTTGTTTTCTGAGATGTAACCTCTGCAGGGAATCCCAGAGATGTGGTAGCATTTTTACTTTTACAAATTTATTTATCAGTTGTTTGTGTAGCTGTAAAAACAAAGAGGAGAGAGGAAACTGTCCTTTAAAGGACAGCATACCTAGGGAAAATGACAAGCTCAAGGTTGGTAAATAAATTATGTTTATATATTTATATACTCATGTCAGTTTTGTTACTATTTTCAAGCTGGCACTTGGGGGTTCACAGCTTTCATTTTATTATAGTCACTTTATATATAAAAGTATAAAACCCAGGAAAAAGGAATGTCCCAAGTGGTGTGCTGTTTCAAACACAAAACAGTGTTTTGAAACGAGAAAAAGCTTTTGTCTACTTTCTTTGACCGCTTTTCAATAGAAAATAAACTTAACAAAATTTAGAAGCCCTTTAAAATGGATAAAATTCAATAAAATTTATTTTTACTCTCTTAAATATGTTTCTTCTTTAGAAAACTAAACTAGAAAGCTATATAAATAGGAAAGAATTTTTTATGTTCCATAAATTCCTGAGTTAGGAAAACAGATGCACATGTGCTTATACCAATTAAACATTTCATAATTCACCTAAGAACAAAAAAGATGGGAATTCTATTTTTATTGTTAACTCTTTTTATATTTTTAGTTCTGTAGCTATTTGGGGGAGAGGGATGGCCTAACTAAACTAACTTCCCTACCCTCTACCAAAATATTTAGACCTATTGTGACACAAGCACACAAGAAGATTGCTAATTAGAGACGTTTTTTTGTTTTTGGTTTTTTTTGTTTGTTTGTTTGTTTTCTCTTTCAGATCACCTGCCCACTGTTGTCTGTCCTGTCCCATCTCTGTGTTCTGGGAGGCTGAGTCCTTGGGTTGCACCAATGGCCTTTCTTTTTCTCCAGATTCTGTATGGATTGAGACTATTAGAGACACATGTAGATGATAGGAGAGAAAAGGAAAAGTGAGATTAGAGTATCAGTTCCCTGGTTTCCTCCCAGCTAGGCCTCTGGCGATCACCTGTATTCTTGTACCAAAGGCCACGACTCTATCAGGCAGCTCTCGTGCAGCTGCCTTTCCCAGCACAGTAACCTGGTAGCTTAAATGGTAAATGACTCCCCACTGCCACTTTCTGCAGAATATTACACTATTTCTTTGATGGTTTCTGAAACTCTGGTAACTCTTTGGTAAACTGTCCAATTATTTAAAAATAATAACAATCCATTCAAATTTAACTGTTAAGTGTCTTTTCTGATCCTATCCAAACTTTAATTGATACAATTTATAATAACAAAATTTTGGAAATCACTTAAACCACTATCAATTAGATATGAATAGATAAAATATGGTACTCTCATGTGAATAATATATAGCCACACAGAATACTGTATAGCATTAAAATGAATAAAGAGGATCTATGTAGATCATCGTGGATGAATCACAATGTGAAGGAAAAAACAGTAAATTACAGAGTGTGGTACAGAGCATGATAATATTTATATAAATTGAGTAAACACAAACTAATACCACATGGCATTTATCTACATGTATACATAAAGAGTGAATTGGAAGAACACACATCAATTTGTTATAGTAGATATTATGGAAGGGAAATTACAGATGGTTAGTAAAGGAGAATATGTGTCTTTTATATTAAAAAAAATTATATACAGGGAAAACTGAAACATAATAAAAGCAAATAGCAACATTTTTTCTGTTGGTGAGAAAAGGACTGTTTCTTTATATTATTGTTTATACTTTTCTGTTTTAAAATTTCTCAAAACTAACCTGGTTCAGATACGCTCACATCATAGTGGCAAAAGACTATAAAAGATGCTCAATAATTTTGTAATTATTATTATATTGTTACTTTAAAATTAACTATTATATCAATCTTCTGTACACTTCCTAACTTCTTCGCTATACTCAGTATTACTTACATACTTATATTATACACTTATATTACTCCCAATATGCTTATTATTCAAAGGACATCATTTACCATTTATAGCTCTAGTTTTTATCCTCCTATGTCCCTGGACTAGCTTCTGTGCATTTCCTCTCCTTGGCCTTTTACGTAAGAGTTAAGAGTGTTCTTTTAGATTGTTTTTATTTTTAATTCATTTTTAATATTTGGTGTTGTATATGTCTGTAAGAAAAACTCTTGTTCTCAAAGATTTGGTCTCTTTTATTTGCCTGCCTTGATGTTCCTGTAACTGTGTTTGCCTAATAATATCAGAATCACACTGATTCTTACAAGTGATGGAGTGAGAGGCACTCACATATAAATTCAAGACTTGTTTTAGTCTTTTGTTCCTCTGTCTTACCTCTCTCATCTCATGAACTCTGACAGAAAGGTAATGGACAGTGCCACTGATTTTTAAGCAAGAGGTCTAGAATGAGTCACATTTTTCTTTTACAGTTCATAATCTCATTTGAATATAATATGATACTATAAATGGTTTTTTTTAAAGAAAAAGAGCACTGCAGTTTGTCCCAAGGATCCAGTACTGTGTTTAACATATGATGATGATTAAATAAATATTGAAAAATGTACTCATTATTTTCATGTTTAAATAAAGGAATAGCACAAAATATTTTAGTGACTTTAAGGAGTTTAATTTTAAATGTTTCTATATGTAAATGTTGTCTTAGCCTACATACACACTGGACAGACTCAGTAAGATGGCAATTTGCTTGTTGGAGTTTGAGAAATGCTCTTGAATGCAATGCCTGAAAGGAGTGAGGGAAGCAGAACTGGGCAGAGAGGGGATTTTGAAATGCTGTCACAGTTGCAACAGCTGATCCTACAGAGAGCCTTTGAGCTGGGATGGCTACTTAGATTTGTCTTCAGTTGAGGGAAGGGGATGAATATTGGAACTCTTGCATATAGCAGTCATTGGAACTGGGCTAGCCTACATCCATCTATTCAGCCAATCACAATTCCCAGACAAGAACACGCAGAGCCAGGAAAGGAGTGCCTCAGTCCTGAAAGCTGGAGGAAAAAGTAAGGAGAGCTAGAAAGTAAGTTCTTCATTAAGAATAGTGAAGAACTTGATTTCAGAAAACTTGAAATCTTTTGCCAATAAGTGGAGTGTGCAAATTATCAGGATGTAGCCATTAAAGTTTTAATAATCCAGCTATTAAGATTTCTTAAGAGATGCAGAGAAAAAAACAATATACTGAGAACTTGGACCAAAGTACTGAGTAGAACATGAGAGCCAAGGACTACTTGAACAGACAAGAGTCAAATCCATTAATAAAAATATAGCTACAAAGAAAAAGCAAGCTGTAGCAGTCCATAACAACTTAATTCTAATGACTAAATTGTGAATTGGTTCCAGTCTTCCTGGGCCAGATTCTCAAAGAGAATAGGCTAAAGTTCTTACCTCTGTATGGGGAGTAGTGAAGGGGCTTTTAAAGGAGAGGATAGGGGATGGTGTGTCCTGGAGTTCATGGATAAGAAATGGCAAGCAACCTATCTTGGGAAGTAGAAATGCAGACAATGAACCTGTAACTCTTAAATCTATTACCAGGGATCTGGCCTATGAAAGAGATGCCTACTGACAGGGAGATTTCTGGAGTCAGTGTTACTATCTCCAAAATCCTAACCAGTCATAGGGCTCATAATATTTCCATCAATATTTAAGCTGGGGAGGTAATTGCTCCTAAGGGGCACCAAACCTCAACTGAAACCAGAGCAGATTTGATCTGGAGGTCAGCTACTGGCACAGGATTTTCCTCATTTCCCTTATCCCTCAATTACCCCTCCCACTGCTCAAGCCTTTATTAAATGTACAATAACAACAACAACTCACATTTATTATTTTGTTTGTCATTATTTACTATCTTTGAGAGAATTACTCCTCCCTCATCCCAACTCTTTGGTTCAGTTGAAGGTTGCCAGTCACTGTACCAACTCTCCTAATCACAGGAATGAGCAGGTGACTTCATTTGTTTGGGCATAATAGTTGGGGCAATGATGGGCAAGAAACTCAAATTAGATTATTCAGAATCCTACCCTGGGATTTTTTTTTCTTTAAAGTGAAACTGATGGGAAAGATTTCATTCTGTTCGAAAGAATGGAAGAACACCACTCTTGAGTAGCCTCTGGTCATGTTTGTTCCTTGCTGTGCTGGAAAAAAATCTCATTTGATGTGCTTTATATAATTGTAAAGGATGGTGCTGACACAGAGAGACAAGACTTAGAATGATAATGAGAGTCCAGAGAGTATCCAACTTTCTTGTCTTCATTGTCCCCAAGTGACAGATTCTACACTAGTATTCTGTACTTTTGTTACATGAGCCAATAAATTCCCACTTTTTTTTTTTTTTTTTTTTTTCTATTCTTAAGCTGGTCCAAGTTGGACTGCTGTCATTTGCAATAGAAATGTTCTTATTATAAGCACTTCATATGCTCCAAATGATGGATTAAGCTTTTAAAATGCATTATATCTCATGTAAAACTCAAATAATCCTATGGGATCAAAAATTAATTTATTATTATCCTTAGCCACTCATTTTAGGAAACTGAAGCAAGGATGTGGGAAATATTAATAATAAGGAACTGGAATGAATATGTATATATGTATATATGTATGTGTATTGTGTGTTCATATGTCTGTATACAATGTATGTACATACAGATATTAGATAAGTAGATGATAGATAGGTAGATAGATAGATAGATAGACAGATAAACAGATAGGAATATAGCTATGTAAAGAGGCAATACATTATGGTGATTAAGAGCATGGATTTGTAGTTGTATCACATGGGATAGAATTCTGTTTCCAGCACTTGTAATTCCAGCAGTGTATTCTTCTGGACTACTTTGGGTTTTAGTTTTCACACACATAAATAAGGATAATAAGTGTACTCACTCCATAGAGTTACTGAGTATTAAATGCACTTATATCATTTAGAACAATGAGTGATACATAAATATTCAGTATAAACGTTTTCTATATCTTGCTTTAAAAGTATATCTCAGGGCTTCCCTGGTGGCGCAGTGGTTAAGAATCTGCCTGCCAATTCAGGGGACACGGGTTCGAGCCCTGGTCTGGGAAGATCCCACATGCCGCGGAGCGGCTGGGCCCGTGAGCCACAACTGCTGAGCCTGCGCGTCTGGAGCCTGTGCTCCGCAACAAGAGAGGCCGCGACGGAGAGAGGCCCGCGCACTGCGATGAAGAGTGGCCCCCGCTCGCCGCAACTGGAGAAAGCCCTCGCACAGAAACGAAGACCCAACACAGCCAAAAATAAATAAATTAATTAAAGAAACGTTTAAAAAAAATACTTAAAAAAAAAAGTATATCTCAATATATATATAATTGCGATGCATGAGACACAAGTGATAGATATAGATTGTACAGACTGTTAATGTTAATAATAATTATAATCACAATGAGAGCTACCACTGCCTGAGTTCTCACTATGTGCCAGGTGTATATTAAGCACAACTGGTATAATTTGTGATTATAATCCACACAGATCATATATAGATGCCCGCTATGGTCCTTTGAAAGGAACTGAGTTTCTCCAGTGACAGAACATTATTTATAAACAATATTTTAAGTATTTAAATTCAAATATTTATAGTTTAAAACAAATTTAATTAAAATAACATCAAAAAGAACAATATTAACTTTTTGAAAGTTAATATATGTGATCTTAATACAATTCACTACTTTTAGAAACAAATCATTTCTAAATATTTCAGAGATCTGGATCTCATTCAAAGCCTATATTCTATATATAAGTGATTTGTTCTTAAAAATGTTTTTGAATAAGAGGTATAAATGTTTCTCTACATAAAACATATATATATCTTCACATATAAAGCTATATATAAATTCATGTATTTTTGCCCCAAACATGTGCCCATGTCTCTACTGAATCTCTGAACACCATTTCCAGAAACTTTCTCAGAGAAAAAGAAAGAGTAGAAGTTGATATGCAACAAGGACCTACTGTATAGGACAGGGAACTCTACTCAATATTCTGTAATAACCTATATGGGCAAAGAATCTGAAAAAGAATGGACATATGTATATGTATAAGTGAATCACTTTGCTGTACACCTAATACTAATGCAACATTGTAAATCAACTATACTCCAATATAAAATAAAAATCAAATAAAAAGAGTAGAAGTTGTTATTATATATTGTTCTGAAACATAACTTACTGCTCATTTTGCTATGAGTTCCAGCTGAGAACTTCTGAGCTCACTTGGGAGGAAGAAAACTGAACTCATTTTTCTTTCTCTTTTTATCTTTCTCTTTCTCTTGTATAGATGCCTAACAATTGTCAAGGTATTTGTTTCTGTCTTGTATTGCATTTAGACTGCACTGTCAATGAGATCTGGGAAGAGCTGAAGAAGATAGGGTAGGAAAAGGGTAGGGCCAGATTCTGCCCAGTACCACCGTATATCTCAAAATTTAGAAAATAACATAAAGTCTAATAATTAATGTGCTATAAATAATTTATTTTATCTATGGTATTTCAAATAGACAAAACTTGACATTATTAACACTAGAATTTGGACTTTAAAAAATTTTTCAGTCACATTCTTATCAATACTGTGAAAATTTTTCAATAATATGTTACAAATATTAGGACAAGAAAGCAGTTAAAATTAGCCACTTATAACAGTTTTTTTGCTTGTTGATCAATTGAACTAAAGTTATTTCAGCAAATCTTTATTAAACATTCACTAATTTAACAACTGAGCAAAGCACTATAAGTTATAGATATATTAGAACATTTCCCAACTTTAGTAAGATTATTACTCTATTTTTTTTCATTTTTTTGTGATACTAGAGGATAGAAACTAAAGGGAATTACCAAAGAAGATTCCTTTTAAAACACTTATTTTCTTTCATCTAATAATAAATGGATAGTCATACATTCTCAGATTCTTAAATGTAATATTCTGCTTTGCAGTTTGAATACATTCCAGAAAGTTTGCCCCAGATACTTTGACATTACAAATAAACAAAATGACAAAAACAACAAGAACGATTTGGAGATAAAAGTGTATGGGCTTTTGAAATTTATACTACACTGAGGTTTTATGTGCTATGCAGTTTGCTAATGAAAGAATCAGTTAAATCTATAATCTATTCCTTGATTGGATTGCTCTCACAAGAAGGGTTAAATAAGGGTTAATAAGTGTTAAACAACATCAGAACAAAAGTTCACAGAACAAGTCCAAGTCACTAGTGCAGTTAATTTGTTTTTGCAGAGTCCATTTCTCAGTATTGATTTTTGATCTGGGCAATACATTGCCAGGAGCAGGAGTTATTTGCAGTTGAAAGTATTTGCTCCATTTTGTTTATTTCGTTGGGCAGCTCATGTCTATGTACAATCACTGCTTGAAAGAAAAATTGGAAAAGCATGTCAAAAGTATAGGCACTTGATAGCAAGGTGGATTAATATCTATTTTCTATCTGGAGGGATTACATCTACCTTAATATGCATATGCAATGAACTTGATATCCCATTTTTCCTATCATTTGGATGTGGAAAACTCATTCTATTTGTATTGACACTTTTCATGTGTCTTCAGCAAGAGAGATAGATGTCTTTATAAGAATGGTCTTGCTATACTCTATAAGAAGCAAGGATCAACCAAAAGGTAGCATGCAAAAAATCAAGGCAATATTTTCCACATCTGTGCAGAAAATGCAATGGATCTGCTCACAGACATGCCTAGTTGACTGTTCAATATGATTGCTATTTAAGACATAAAGTTGTCATGCATTTGTTTACTTATATATGTCTTCTCCAATATACTGAGAGCTCTTTGAAGAAAAATATTGTATCTTATTTATCTCTGTAATTCTCCATCAGGTATATTTTCTATCACATAAAAGATAATCAAAACACATTTGTTGAGTAAATGAATGAACCAATGAAAAACATTAACACTTTTCATTGAACTAATAAATAATTGGGAATATTTGACAAAGAATAAAAGAATGTATTTTTTACAAAAAGTTTGAAGTCTTTTTGTCAATGTCAATTATCTTACCAAAAAAAAAGAGAAAACTCTCTCATACAAATAGTTTCCCATCTTTTCATAAAATTATTTTCCAAATTACTTCTATTAATTTAAACCTATTAAAATATTCCGGATATATATTCATTCAATCATTTAGTTTTTTCCTGGGCAAAATTAATAAGCATCCCTCTGGAATTCTGAAACAAAAGAAACATGAATATGGTAGAATTGTTATTGGTAGAAAATTCAGAATATATGAATATATTAACTGGGCATTATATAAATATCAATATGGCAACTTTATTTTCCCTAGAATCAACTTCAAGTGTTTTACAAACAGAAATGGACACAGAATTGTATGAATAATAAACAAATACTGAAAGACAAATATTTATTTCTGGACTGTAGAACTACCAAAATTGCAGTATGTGTTGTAGATTTACTTTGGTCTCATATGAATAGCTACAATGTTACAAGATATTTATTGCTTAAAATAGAAAAAATGAAAACAGCAAAGCTATGGGTCGAATATTTTACCTCCATTAGGAAAGGAATTTAGTATCTTTGAAAAGGGAGCTCATTCAGGCAATTTTTAATGGAAAATGAAGTTCTTTTTTTCTATAGTGAGAAGAAAGAGATTTTGCAGAACATCTGGAGATTTGATTCATTTGATTCTGTTTACTCCAAGTTATCTGAAGTACTGCCAATATTTTATGTTGATTATCACTACTTGATCACAAGATTGTATTTTCAATAATTTTACAAATGAATATTCCTTATAGCAAACATATACTATTTTTCATTCCCATAGGTGTGATTTCTGGAACACATATGTGTAGATCAGAATCCTTTTCTGTATAAGAAAGAGTTGTAATCTACCTGAAGTACATCCTTTCCTTTCATTTGGAGCATGCCAAGAATACAAAACATATTTTTTATTAACTGGTGAATAAATCTGAAAAATGAAAGCTATTTCTATAATAAAGTTTTTTGGTATGGAACATTTTTACTCAAGTTGAAACATTATTACAGAGTCAAAAGACAAGTATAAATACCATGATTTCAATGAATTAATTTACACTGTGAAATATAACTAACAAATAAGCTACTCATGTTCAGGGTCAATGTTTTCTTTCCCTTTCAGCAAATCTAGTGGGAAGTCAAATATTATTCAGAAGGATGTTTAGTAAGCTTGAACTCTGAGCAAGTAGATCTACTTCATTCATCTGAATAGTTGATTACATCAAGATAAGGTAACACAATACATCCATCTCTATTATAATAACATCCGTGCTGCAACAATAAGACCCAGGCTTTAGTGGGCCAGGTTACTCTCCCCAAATAACAGTGTAAGAAGACCACCAATGGTTTTGTCCTGATTATAGATTTCACATAGACTACTCACTTTCCTTTAAGTCTCTCTTTTCTTAGATAAAAAACAAGACCAAGACAACTTTCTGGAATATTATTCTTAGTTTTAAATATTTAGTTACTCTGAATTTATACCATCTTTCCTTACATGGATTTTGGATGGCAATCTCTTAGGTGATCCTTCCACTGCAAATGAGACAATACGTGGTAGTGTTTAAAAATCCTAGCTCTGAAATCAAATTATCTGAGTTTAAAGCTGGGGGATCTTAGACAAAATAGGGATAATTAAACAGTCTATTTAAGGAGACTATGACCAGGGCATAAAAGTGCTCAAAAGTGTTATGTACTTTTTTTTCACAGTTGTGAATAGTGAGAGAACATGGATTTTGGAATCAAATAGATATTTAATGCATTTAGCCAATATACGTTTGGAAGCCTCCATGTGCCATTTAAGGAATAGAGTGATAGGCAAAAACAATGAGATTTGAAAAATATTTCAGAGGGATTCCTACATTTCTTCATTGGCAAATAGTTTATCCCAAGACTATAAAAATAGAAAAGAAGCAGATTTATTTTTACGTTTTTCCTCCCTCTATCTCTATAAGCCAGAGCAGGGAAAATAACAGTGGAGGAGGGAGACAGCTCTGCATCTTTAGCAGCTCTATGGACATCAGGGATAATCTTCATAATACCACTTCACTGAGCAAAAGTCACTGTTCTCCACCTTAGAGTGACTGCTTGAAACATTAACATATTCAATTGGGAGTTCCTGTGCCCTGAGGAATTGACACCCGTGGGTCCCAGGTAATGGCATTTCAACCCAAAGTGGTATTCCATTCCTTCTCATGCAGCTTCTCTCTTCTCTGGAAACTCTGCCTTATTTTTTTTTCCCAATTCAGCTCAGGATATCTTCAATTATTTAGAAACCCTTATAATGATGATTTTTGGATCTGTCTCCTAAAAGAAAAGAAATAAAAGCAAAAATAAACAAATGGGACCTAATTAAACTTAAAAGCTTTTGCACAGCCAAGGAAACCATTGACAAAACAAAAAGACAACCTACTGAATGGGAGAAAATATTTGCAAATGATATAACCAATAAGGGATTAATATCCTAAATATATAAACAGCTCATACAATTCAACAGCAAAAAACCAAACAACCCATTTAAAAATGAGCAGAAGACCTGAATAGATATTTCTCCAAAGAGGACATGCAGATGGCCAACAGGGACATGAAAAGATGCTAAATGTCACTATCAACAAGGAAATGCAAATCAAAAACACGATGAGATATCACCTCACATCTGTCAGAATGGCTATCATCAAAAAGAACACAAATAACAAATGTTGGTGAGCGTGTGGAGAAAAGGGAACCCTTGTACACTGTTGGTGGGAATGTAAATTGGTGCAGCCACTGTGGAAAATTGTATGAAGGTTTCTCAAAAAAGTAAAAATAGAATTACCATATGACCTAGCAATTCCTGGGTATATATCTGAAAGAAATAAAAACACTAATTTGAAAAGATACATGCACCCCAATGTTCATAGCAGCATTATTTACAATTTCCAAGATATGGAAGCAACCCAAGTGTCCACCAACAGAAATGGATAAAGAAGATATGATATATATATAAATGGAATACTACTCAGCCATAATGAAGAATGAAATTTTGCCACATGCAACAACGTGGATGGACTTGGAGGGTATTATGCTAAGTGAAATAATTCAGACAGAGAAAGACAAATACTGTATATCACTTATATGTGGAATCAAAAAAATACAACAAGTTAGTGAAAATAGCAAAGAAACAGACTCACGGATATAGACAACAAACTACTGGTTACCAGTAGGGAGAGGGAAGAGGGGAGGGGCAATATAGGGGTAGGGGATTAAGTGGAACAAACTATTATGTATAAAATAAGCTACAAGGATATAGTGTACAACACAGAGAATATAGCCAATATTTTATAATAACTATAAATGGAGTATAACCTTTAAAAATTGTGAATCACTATACTATATACCTGTAACATATAATATTGTATCAACTTTACTTCAATAAAAATGATTCATCTTTAAATAATATTTTCATAATAGTCTCACTCTAAAGGTTGATTCTCAAAAAAAATGTTGTGAATGGGTAGAAGAATAAATATTTTTCTAAAAATGTATTTGGTACAAGGAGATAAATTAGTCATCAATTTGCTTGTCTCACAGGCTCCTTGAAGCATGACCTTATCTCATCCATTTCTTGGTATTCTTTGGAGAACTATTGCTATAGTTTGTTTAGAGAGCTAGTTCTGACACTGCCTCGGTAGAAATCAGTGTGTCACATCCTGAGGCTGGTCCCTTAGAGCACAGCAAATGGAAAGACACTGTGTTCGGGAGAGTTGTCAGTCCTGCTTAGCATGTTGGGAAGGTTTGCCTATAAAAAGCAAAGGACAAAAGCACAGCTCGGTTAACATTCTTCTCTACTCCTCCCTACTTAAAGCTTTGAAGGAACCAAGTTTCTACCTTCAGAAAAGACACTAGATGGAGAGAATAAGAGGAATCTTCTTATCTTTCTTGATTTAATTTTCAAAATAAGCTTCAACTCTGGAAGTAAACTTTAAAGAAGTTACTTATTATTTAGCATGTATAATCAAATTGGGATCAGCCTTCCTTAAAAAGGAAAAGTTGCTTCATATAAAATACTAAGATTGTATAGGTGAATAAATTGAGCTCATATATCTTAGCTGATGAGGTTTGAAATTTGAACGTGAAACAGAGATGCCATAAACAATGATCACAAATTCAGTAATTTTTATAAGGTACCTTCTTAGATCATTCTATGAAATACTGATTTCTGATAGTAATTGGATAGTTCAGAAAGAGGAAAGAAGTTGAAGAGTTAAAATATGGAGAGTGAAAAAGGTGAAGTGATTTTAAAAAGAACAATATCTCTGCTAAAACCAGTTCATCCTGGAAACTCTGATAGAAATTCAAAGCTGTAGGCAATTTGATCCAAACCCATTTAAATTTAATATCGTAGAACAAGATCTTTTCACACCCCTAGTAAGAATTGAAGATATACAGATATATCTTGAAGAAGATATTGAAGAATTGACAGATATAAAGTGTTTTAGCTATTAGACTTTCATGAATGATATTCCAAATTGTAAAATATTGTGTGTTTTGTTTTGATCAGATTTGTGTTTCATCTTTGAGAACAGACTCATTCCCAAAACCCTTCTAGTTAAAATAAAATGAAGTGTTATATAAATTAAAACTGAGTCACTTTTTTATTATGCTCTTATCAGAACATTTTTTTAACCTCATCCACTCTCTGTATTATATATAAACTTTCTTTAAGATGACAATCAACTATAAAATTGACATAAAAATCCTCATCTCAAAGTATCTCTTTTTCTACTTCTTCAGAGAACTGAGACAATGACTTAGTAAGAATTGTAGAAAATGGGTTAGATTGTGGTTAACAATCTGTAAACAGCTTTGAATTGGAAATGAATACAATTCACTGATTGTATTACTTTTCTGATGCTGCATAACAAATTACTACAGTCATTGCAGCTTAAAACAACACAAATGTATTTTCTCACAGTTTCTGTTGATACAAAGTCCAGCCACAGGTTAGTTGTTTCCTCTGCTCAGAGTCTCGTCAGCTAATATGTTGGCAGAGGCTGCAATCTCATTTCTCATCTGAAACTTGGGGTCCTCTTCTAAGATCATTTAGACTTTTGTCAGAATTCAGTTCTCTGTGGTTGTAAGACTGAGGTCTCCATTTTCTTGTTGGCTGTCCAGCATGGTGGCTTTCACCTCCTAGAGGCTGCCCCATGTGCTAACCACAAAGCCCTCTTACAACATGACAGCTTACTTCTTCAAAGCCAGCTGGGCAGTTGCTCTTCTAGAGGTTATGACAGAGTCTTATACAATGTAGAATAATCACAGGAGTGACTAACTATCCCATCACTTTTTCCATTAAACATAATCTAATCAAGAAAGTGCCATCTCATCATATTAACAGGTCCTGTCCACATTCAAGAGGAGGGCATATACACCAGGGAGTGGGATTCTCTGAGTCCATTTGAGAATTTTGCCCACCATAGTGATTTATTACAAGTCTACAGTCACTTATTCTCAATTATACAGTTTAAACCCTCTAAAAAGTGACATGTCCTAACTCATTTGCTGACAAAATCTGAGCAGAACTGACAAGTAACTTACAGAATGTATTTAATCCATTTAGTACAAATACGCATGCACGTTGCCAAAATATTAATATGCCTTGTATAGAGTGTATTATGTATACACTGTTATATAAATATGTGTTATTATGTGTATTATGGAACTCTCTGCTGGAGGTGTTTATTAAAATACCAACTATGTTCAGCATTACTTTTCTAAAATCCCCAAAATCCCAAATCCTGTAACACATCTGCCCTCAAGGGTTTCAGATAAGAAACCTTTAGATTTGAACCAAATCTCCCTAACAAGGAGCTCATTGAGAAAGGGATTATTTCAAAGATATAAAGCTTTGGGTAAGCTCAACATTTGTTGAATTAAATTGACCTTCATCAAGATACGGATGAGAAAAGGCAGAGAAGAAACCACTGTTTGTTTTTATTTCAATTCTAAATTCACTGGTTCATTTCATTGATGACATCTTTGAAAAACAAGTCAGTATCAACAGATAGGAATGTATATTACATAAAAGGTGAGGGAAAAGATTTCTTTTACTAATTTGTTCAAGTTATTCGACAAATGATCTCATAAGGGGAAAGATTAGATTTGTACTACTAAACTGTAGAACAGAGGAAAATTGTCTCTTTATTTTTCTCAAAATCTATACTATATTAAAAGTAAGACATTTTAAAAAATATGTATGTTTATCTCATTCTTCACCCTTAGGCAGAATATCTGGCTCTCAGGGCAAAACTTGTTACACTAAGAGTCTAATTTATCCATCCAGATTTTGGGTCAACTAATAAAAATTTTATATGCTTATAGCTTCCCCCTTTGCTCCAGATTTTAATCTTAAATCAGCAATCAATTATATTTACTAAAATAATTACCATATTTTAAAGGAGCAAATGTATATCTTGTTGTTGACAATAGCTAGGAAGACAAAAACCCTCAAAATGTATCAATGTTAAATGTATAATGTGAGAAGGAAAAAAAAATGCTTATAGCCAAGAAAGAAATGTAAATTGGACTGCCACCAAACTCTCTCTTCTAAAATGTCTTACAATTTACACTTTATATATGTGAATTTACAAGCAACACCATAATGCATACTTGAAAGCAATGCTTGAGTTAATTAAATGAGCTCCTAGGAGAGCACAGATCTCATTAGTTCTTTGCTGTAGTCAGGTTGGACTTTGAGAGTTTAATTCAGGATATTTGATTCCTCATAATGAGCTGAGTGATCTTACAGAAGCTTTTTTTTAATGTCATTTCTGCAATGGATTGTTATGCAGCTTCTAAACTGCTAGTTAAAATGATATATCCCTCTTTGTCTAAATAGTGCCAAAGCAGTCAGTCAATCAAATCAGTTAAATCAAACTACTGTTATTTCCATTAAAAAACTAATAAATCCATCAGATTAAGTACAAAACAAAGCAAAAGACTGTTAATGGATTTTTTTTCACTCTTCAATAGTCATATAAATGCTTCACTGTCATGTAAACAAATCAGGTGAAAGCTCAAAAGGAAAGTTTTCAGAGCTGGGACTTTGCTTTCCAAACAACCACCCTAACTCATCTAAAGAGTGAATTCTGGGTCAGTACTAGGTATTTTTTAGAAAGCACTCAGTCTGATGGAAAATATAGCTTCTTCTTTTTTTTTTTTTTTTCATTTGAAAATAGCATGTACCCACAGATACTAATGTATTGGCATTGTTTAGTTTATGGAGGTAAAACATATGGTAGACAAAATCTGAATAGTGATAGAATTTTGGGGTTGTTAGCCTCCCTTTCTTAAAAAAGCAGCTTGGTAAGGAATCCATCAGATTTTTACATAGGCTATTGACATTCTACAGAGGACTAGCATGGGTGGAACTGTATAAAGGTGGAGTTCCATTTAGGAGTTCTGATAATGTAAGAGACAGTGGAATAGGCAATTGGTATATGAAATGGTGCTACAGGCATGGTATTAAAGTGTTTCAGGTTTCAATTGGATCAAATTTTCTCATAGAGAGTTACAGTGTTGGGTGGGTAAAAATGAAAACCTGAGTTTTGTAATTAAATGGCTTGTTCTTTAAGGAAATTCCCTACCTAAAATGATGCCTACAAATGATTGAAAAAGTGCCCATTAACTGTATTTTCTGCAATGCGTTTTTTTTGGATTAGAAGGAAATTAATTATATCAAATAAATCTTGGAAGCTGGATTGCATTAAAAAAAATCCCAAGCCCTTATATGTAGGCCTTAAATAGAGATTTTGTAGATTAAAAACTAAGTATGTAAACTTACAAGCAGGTCCTTTCTCCCTGGGAAAAATCTCTTGCATGCTTCCTTCAAGGCTAGTTGCCCACCGCCTCAAGGCCCCAGGTTCACAGTCTTGTTATAAAGGTCTGTGTCCTTTTGGAAGCAAGCAATTGCAATGCCAATCAGTCACCCCCTTAAAGTGATGTTGGTCACTGTAAGTTTAAATTGGCCTAAGAGTCTACTGATTATCAGTCTTGCTTCATCCAGGTCTGGCTGCTCACTGCCTGAAAATCAATACTTGAGAGGCAAGTTTTGGTAGAAAAAGAAAACATTCCTTTTTCAGAAATGCTTTAATCAGAAAGCTGGCAATCTGGGGAGAAGGAAGACTCGTGTCCCCAAAACCAACTCTGAAGAGTCTGCTTGGCCATGAAAGTTTTTAAAGGGAAAGGGGAAGTAATCTCAGTTAATTGTTGAGATAGGGGATCAGACTCGTCACCATCCACCACTGTGTGCAGGCTTGTCGACTTCTTGTGATCTTTCTTTAGATGCTGTCTTGTTCACACAGTTTGTTCACACAGTTTGTTGTTGAGTTTACCCAAGGAGAAGCTAGGAAAGAGATCTGGTCATCTGTTAATTACTTGTTCTTCATTTCTACTTCTTTGATCTACAGAAAGAACCAACATGTTAGGCAGGGTATTGTGTGATCAAAAGATTTGAAAGGTGTGCTTGGGCCAGAGATGAATAGAGCATGGGGGCACCTGATTTAAAAGTTGGTGAGGGCTTCCCTGGTGGCGCAGTGGTTGAGAATCTGCCTGCTAATGCAGGGGACACGGGTTCGAGCCCTGGTCTCGGAAGATCCCACATGCCGTGGAGCAACTAAGCCTGTGCGCCACAACTACTGAGCCTGAGCGTCTGGAGCCTGTGCTCTGCAACAAGAGAGGCCACGATAGTGAGAGGCCCGCGCACCGCAATGAAGAGTGGCCCCCGCTTGCCACAACTAGAGAAAACCCTAGCACAGAAACGAAGACCCAACATAGCAATCAATCAATCAATCAATCAATAAAAATCTTTAAAAAAAAAAAGTTGGTGACATTATAGCTTTGCTAAAGTGACAAGACAAAAGGGGTTTCTTGCTGAAGACAGTTTCCTGAAAAGAGCTGCGTACAACTGCATAGACAAATGAAATAAAAAAACACAAATTTATTTGGAATCAGTAATAAACTTATCCCTTTCTTCCATCCTACTTTTCTATCCTGCTATGACCTCTTCATAATTTAAAATTGAAATGTGAATTACAAAATAGGTAGATAAAAACAAGTGTGTCTGGTTAAGCTTTGGGATATTAGTTTGCATTTTTCCTACTATCTTCCCCCTTTCAATTCCAAACAGTTAACTAAACCTTTTATATTTCCTTCCTTCAGGAAATTTTACACAACACAAAATAGAACATTCTGAAAGACAAAAGTTTCACCTGTCTATAAATTTAAGGTCATTGAAAAGATGATGTAAAGTGTCAGATGTAGGTGGGAAACTGGATGACTTCCTTTAAAGCAATACTTAAGAAAAGAGGGATTCCTGGATGTTGGGAAGAGTGGAAGTTTAGGAAGTTACTAAAACTGTGCCTTGGTATATGGTGGCAAAAAGGAGCTGGTAAAATCTCAGAGGGTGCAAGTTGTACAGCATGCCCAGGTAAGCTAGAGCCTCTGCTTAGAGCTTCTCAACCTCAGCAGAGATGCCTGAGCTCCATAAGAGACATGGAAAACATGTCACCAAAAGAAACATGGCCTCAAAGGACCATAAAAACAGGAGTTCAGCAATGACCACAATGCTTTGGAAAACAAAGTCTCGTCCTTAGGTTTTCTGGCCTCTCCGGTTCTATAGTGGGTCTCTAAAATACCCAGTAGAACAATTTTCTGCCATCTCAGGAGGATAGGGGTTCAGCATCTAATTTAACTTAATTTTATTTAAGAACAAGTTTTCAAAGACAATGTTTCTTGCACAATTACGTTTGTGGACTGAAAAATATACTCCCTCAGAAAAGTCAAAGATCAAATAAAGAAACATCCTCAAATAAGTATACAATAAATATAGAAAGCTTGACGAAAAAACACAAACCCCCAGCAACAACAGAAAGCCCCATCAAATCTTTAATGTAAATTGCCAAAAAAAAAAAAATATATATATATATATATCCTTACCACTCTCTATGAGAGTTACTGGGGGTAGGAGACGATGTAAATGGAGAATCTTTCCAGAAATGTTAAAAAAAAATCACTAACATCACCACAATCACATAACTGATTTAATAAGTAGTACAACATACTTGTAAAAATATATGCCTTCATCTATTTAGGGCATCTGGAAGTTTAGGATTTTTTAAATATCCAATTCATAAATAACCTAGGAACTGGAAGTAAGCATCAGGCAGGGGCTGCATGGGATCCATTGAATCAGTATTGGTGGTATTCATGATTGCTCTGTAGAATGACAAAAATTCCTTCTATATCATTAGAACCTGAAAATGAGCTTCACTCCACTACTTACCCAGTAATGACAGTTTCTCTTAGAAAAATATTTTTAATTTTCCTGTGTATTCCATAGGAATTTTTTTAAAACTGTGAGTTCCCTAAAAAGAGACCTAGAATAGTTTCTAGGTACTTGAAAAGTTGTATGGATGTGCTGTCAATTATGACATATTATAATGAATAGTAATACAAATGAAACATATGTTTGGTCACTCACTGACTACATCTCTTCTGTCACATTTGACACATTGAGAAGGAGTACATGAAAAATTCAAGGAAAATTTGTAAATGTGAGTGCTAGATCACTGATTTTGAAGGATGAGATGAGTTAAAATGACCAGACCATTTCAGAATGTATTATAAAAGTGCCAGATCCTCAATTGGCCTTGTTTCAGCACTCAGACCCTTTCATTAATGGACCTTATCTTTGTAAATGCATTATATTCTTTAAAAACAATGCCAAAATATAAATGATCATAACATATATTTTATTACTGCATCAAAAATTTGCACCAAACACATTTTTGGTGTTGATATAGCCCCAGCTCTTGTGGAGTTTACATTCTTAAATATGAATGTGCAAACACAAAACAAACAAAAAACACACAGAAAATAACAAATACTCCAAGTTGTGACAAGTAATCTGAAGAAGAACAAAGCCAGATAAGGAGAGGTGGAGGAAAGAATGTATCAATTTATATAGGGGAGTCAGAGCTCTACATTAGCTCCTGCAAAACTTTTAAAAGATTGATAATGCAAAATGAAATCAGGTACACTCTTATACAGAACAACTGAATAGAGTCGGATCCAAAAGTCTGATTTGGAGGGAGGAACATTTTGTATAGACTCTCTGGATGATCAGATTGAACTTAAATTTTGTATTCTGATTTGCTCTTAATATCTCAGGCAGACAGGGTTTCTACTAGAAACTAGAGAGTTTATAATACATTATTTACTCTTACCTTACTTTAGAAATTTAGATTTATTACTGCTTCTGAAAATAAATATATTGAATGTCATTTGCCTGTCAAGAATCCTCTTCTTTAGGGCCAGTTTCATCCTGCATATTATCTACATGGTTCCAGAATGAACATCCTTGTTACATTTTGTTCCCACTCATAGCCATAACCCAGGGATGGACACCTTATCCAAGCTGGCCAATGAGACTCATTCATGGATTCTCAGAATTGGGAATAAAATACATTTGATTAGTCAGCAGCCGTTTCTTTGCGATTAGGATATTTCTGAAAAGTGAGAGTCAGTCTCTCCGAGTGAGAAAAGAAAAGAGAAAGAGAGAAAACTAATGAAAGGAAGAGAGTCATAAGAAGTGTAAAGAGTGCTCTAATGATATTTGAAACCCTGACTCCAACTGTGCCTGATGCCAGGTCCATTTCGTATTTTTGGATACCATGAGATACTAATTTTTTGCTTAAGCTACTTTGACTAGATTTGGTATCTGCAAGCAGTATTCTAATTCACATAAAGAGATCATATCACTATATTAATCAAGGTTCTTCAGAGAAACAGAGCCAATAGAATGTGTATACACATTTCTGTCTCTTTGTGATAAATATCAATATATACCTCTCTCTATTCATTTATTTATTTATTTTAAGGAATTGACTTACATGATTATGTAGGCTGGCATTTCTAAAATCTTCAGGGTAGGGCTGCAGGCTGGAGACCCAAAGAGTTGTTACTATATCTGGAGTATCAAGGTAGTCAAGAGGCAGAATTCCCTCTTCCTCTTGGGACCTTATTCTGTTTTCTCTTAATGCCTTTGACTGATTGGATGAAGCCCACAAACATTATGGAGAGTAATCAGTTTTAGTCAAAGTCTACTGATTTACAGTTAATTTCATCTAAAAACACCCTCTCAACAACATCCAGACATGTGTTTGATTAACTATCTTGATACCATGTCTTAGCCAAGTCAACACATAAAATTAACCACCACAATCACCAAATCCAGTAATTATGAGACTTTGCTGTAATTCGAATGAATAAGAAAATAGGCAACTGATTTTTTACAAAGGTGCAAAGACAATTCATTGGAGGAAGAACTATCTTTTCAATACATTGTGATGAAAAAGTTAGATATTCATAGGTAAAAATATGAACTTGATCCATACTTCATTCAATATACAAAGATTCACTCAAGATGTATCTATAGATATTGACTTATATGTAAAACCTAAAACTGAAAACATTTTGGAAGAAAAAATAAGAGAGAATATTTGTAAATTTGGGTTAGACAAAGAGTTCTTAGATACAATACCAAAGACATGATTTAAGAAGAAAAATAATAAATTGGAATTTTGAAATTGAGTCTCAGCTCTCAAAGATGCTGTTAAAGAGTAAAAATTCAAACAACAGACTGAGAGAAAACATTTACAAAGCATGTATCTGATAAAAGACTTGTATCTAGAATGAATAAAGAACTCTCAAAAATCAAAGAGAATAAAGCAAACAAACCCAATTTTTTTTTTAAAAAAGGAGACAAAAGATTTGTTACATACTTTTTCAAAGAAAATATAAGATGACAAACACAAAAAAGATGTTTAATATCATTTGTCATTAGGAAAATGCAAAATTAAAACCATAATGAGGTCCCAATACAAACCTACCAGAAAGTTTAAAGCTTAGATGACTGACCATAACAAATGTTGGTGAGGAAGTAGAGGAACTTTAACTCTCATGCTGTGCTTGTAGGAAAGTAAAATAGTACAACTATTGATACTTTGGAAAAGAGTTTGGCAGTTTCTTAAAATGTTAAACATAAACCTACCACGGGATCCGGGGGTTCTACTCCTAATATTTACCTAAGAGAAAGAAAGCATATATTCATGTTAAGACTTACACGTAAATGTTCATAGCAACTTTATTTGTAATACTACCAACTTGGAAAGTACCCAAATGTTCATCAGCAGGAGACTGGATGAACAAATTGTGGTATCTTCATATAATGGAATACTACTCTACAATGAAAAGGAAAGAACTATTGATACACACAACAACATTAAAGAATCTCAAAATAATTATACTAAGTAAAATAATCCAAACTAAAAAATTATACACTCTTTGATAATATTTATGTAAATTTGAGAAAGTGCAAACTAATCTATAGTGACAGGAAGTAGAATATGGGTTGCAGGAGATATTGAGAGGTGAGACCAAGGAGGACTACAAATGAGATGAGGAAACTCTGGGGGGTGATGGATATGTTCGCTATCTTCATTATGGTGATGGTTTCACAGGTATAAAAATATATCAAAACTTATCAAATTACACATTTTAAAAATGTGCAGGTTTTTTTATGTCCATTATACCTTAATAAATTTGTTACAAAACAGAGAAAGCCTATTATCATAGTGTAAATGGTAGACGAATTAGGGTGGTGACAGGGGTCATGGAAAGAAATTAATGGGCTAAGGATTTACTTTTATGGTAGAGCCAGCATGAGTTGTTGGAAGTGAAGGAAATAGTGGGATAAAGGATGACTCCTAGGTTTAAGCCTTGAGAAGCTAGGAAAATAGTTTTTCCACTTCTAAAATATTTATTGTATTCTTTGGAATTCCAAATTCTATAGAGATGCCTCAATAGTAGTTACAATGGAAATAAATGCAAGCTCAGTGAATAGAGCCTCACCCAGTCATTGCTGTATTCTTGTCGGCCCTAGAATGATTATATCTCATTTTTGGTTATGTTTTCTCTATTAGTTTGCCACACAAGGTTTTATTTGGAAAATTAATTTCCCTGC
Organism: Balaenoptera acutorostrata; assembly: GCF_949987535.1. NCBI lineage: Eukaryota > Metazoa > Chordata > Mammalia > Artiodactyla > Balaenopteridae > Balaenoptera > Balaenoptera acutorostrata. Next base: position 78,375,364 of record NC_080072.1, read on the forward strand.
TGAGCAAGAAACCTGAAAATCATTTCACTAGCATCTCAGAAAATATATTGATTATTCTTCCATTCTTCCTTGGAAAAATGAGAATAAAAATATGAAAATATTGGTATAATATTTTAATAATGGGCAGACTGATGTCCATTATTTGTCAGACTCTATTTTCAACCATTTAAGTGCATTGCAGTTTACTCTTATAATCCTGTAATATGGATAGTATCAACCCCAATTTATAAAGGAACAGGATCAGATAGGTTAAATAACTCCCCCAAGGTCCAAAGCACACAGATAGCTGAGATGATATTTAAGCTAAGTCTAATAATTAAGTTTATGTTTTTCCCTGTACTGCCAGCAGAGAAAATCCCCCAAGATTTTCTCTAATCATAGAAAAGTTTAAACTATATTTTCTAATGTGTATTTTGCTGCAAATCAGTAATGGAATTAAACAAGAATTTAGTAAAGTGTCTTACAGTGGGATCATGTTAATTTCAAACTTCCTTGAAGTTATTAGTAATTAATGGAAAGTACATGTGCACAGTTTTACAATTCACTAGTAACTACTTGTCAAGAGTAAATGATAATTTAATAACTGAGATAGTTTTTAATATTTTTGATACATGTATTATAGGTAATATTAGAGTGTACTATTTCCTTTAGGGTTATTGTATATGTATATGAATGTGTGCATTTGTTTGGGGGCATACAGGTTTCAAAGGTACCTAGAAAATTCTTCAGAAAACTAGTGTATGTACTCCAGGATCTAAGACTTTAAATTGGAAGGTCTAGTATGAGCACATATCTAGGTTTGAAATAAATACACTACCATGAGTAAAATAGATAGGTAGTGGGAATCTGCGGTATAGCACAGGGAGCTCAGCTCCGTGCTCTGTGATGACCTAGATGGGTAGGATGGAGGGGTGGGAAGGAGGTCCTAGAGGAAGGGGTTATATGTAGACATATAGCTGATTCACTTTGTTGTACAACAGAAACTAACACAACACTAGAAAGCAATTATACTCCAATAAAAAAAAGAAGCAAGATATAAAGTTAAGTAATAAAATATCACAGATGTAGACAGACTATCATGAGAATAATAGGCTAAATTGATTATTAGTTCATTTTTTTCTTATTTTCAGAACACATAATACTTTTAAGTTTACGGGCATTATCCAAGTAGTTCAAATTTTAATGGAGGGAATTGGATTTATATATATTAATATTATTTTTCATAATTTTCTGTTAATGGGTGTTGCTATTCTGAACTGTATACTTATAAACCCTAAAATGTTTGCTTCATTAGGTACTGAAAATATTTCAAAGATATAGCAGACAAAGTTGTTCATCACAACATTGTTGATAACGTAAAACTGGAAGCAATTCTAGTGTCTATTAAGTGAAATTAACTAAGAATATTTGGTATATCCATATGATAGAATAATAAGCAGCCATTAAAGACTGTGTAGACAATATTAGGAAATTATGAAATATTTATGACATAGGATGATAAAAGAAACTGTTTCAATACAGTGTTTATAATGTTATCAAATTTTATTAAAACAAACTAAATAGAAATACTACTAGACACAAATATGTAAAAATTCAATGATGGTTATCACTTGGTGGAGTGATGGTTGGTGATGCCCATTTTCTTGTTTGCTTTTTCTTATTTTCCTACACTGTTATAGTAAACATTCATTTACATTCAGAAAATATTTTTAAAGAAATAAGTATTTGAAGCTAAATATAGTAATAATAGTAATAAAGTATTAGTTTATAAGTGCAAATATTTCAGTATGTGTATTTAGCATTATTATTTTCTAATTGGGGGAACTCAGGTACATTTGAACACCTCTGTCATCTAGAAATTTGCAGCTCAATGTGTAGTCTCCAGAGCAGCAGCATCAGCATTATCTGGGCACTTGTTAGAAATGAAGAATCTCAGCCTCCATCCACAGTTACTGAGTCAGATTCTGCATTTTAAAAAGCTACCTAGATGTTTACATATTACAGTTTAAGAATCACTATTCCAGAGGACAAAACCTTCCTTATTTAGAAATATTGCTTCCTGATTTTGACTAAATGAGTATGAAAGAGACGATGCAGCATTTAACAAAATTTAAATATAAAACAAAGATCTAGATAGTATTATATAAGAAAAACTTGTTGATTCACATGTCTGTTTGCATATGGGGAATAGCATTTTGAGTTATCTTTTAACAATGTAAAGTATGTTTATTATTCATATAGACCAGTGTTATCCAATAGAAAGACACAATGTGAACTATATAGGCAATTTTTTTATTAATGAAATTAGAGGAATAACAGGATCCTAACAGGACAAATTTTGGTTTGATTAACTTTTGGTTTGAGAATACAAATTATCTTTTAATATAACACCATGTAAACAAAACACTAGCTAGATAGTGGATTCTTTTATTGCTTGTTACACAATCCTTTTGCTTTCTAATCATTCCATTTGGTAGTTGGGAATGAAGGCTTCATCTTATAAGAGGAAGCAGAACCATCAAATTCTTGACTTTTAACTTCAAAAGGTATTGTCTGGGCCCAAAATAGGATGTTGTTTGGAGATACAAAGGGGCACAACCAGGGCATTTAGTCTACTTTTGTTGACTTTTTTGCTGGAGAGTAAGGCAGAGACACTTAGAAATGAGCAAGAGACATACATTTCCTCACAAGTAGGTTTGGATCCTGAGCTGGACCCTGCTGCCTTTGCTTTCCTATTGCTTCTGGAAAAGGGAAGCATAGTGAATCCTTCTCATGTGTGGGGAAACAAGAGTAGATTAAAAAGCATCAAGCCTCACCATAGGTTCATGCTGCCCCAGTAGCACGGAAAGAAAGTTTCTGACAGAGCCTTACAACGACTCCATGCACCTCAGTGTGGGTTGGAGAGAAGCAGTAGTGGCATGGATACACCATCAGAGGACATCCAGGTCTTGGATTGTAGCATTAAACTAAAGAGACGGTGTAGAAAGATACCGAAAAACTTAGCAGAAGCAAGGGTATGACTGAGAAGTGGACTTTCTCTCCCCATCTTAGCTTAGCATCGGCTCCAGGAAGAAGAGAGAGCTGGAAAAAAAAAAAAAATCCTGAATTTGACTGAGCATAAGGTTCTAGACTCAATTTCACTATGATATTATAGGCATTTTAATTGTTTAAAATTAGTTTTTTCTCTTTGAAAAGGTATGTTTTTAATTTGATTTTTTACATTAATATCTCTTTGAATGACTACCAACCTTTTCTAATAATAGAATTATTATTATTTAATAATAATTAGACAAATAATACAACTATCATTCTCATAATTTTTTTTTTTTTTTTGGTGCTACTAGAATTTGAAACACTTGGAGAAAGGGGGGACAGGGAAGGCCTGATTCTCCACAAATTGTAAATTGTATTCTTCTGTTTGTTTAATATACTTTACCCTTGTTTTTTTAAAAACAAGTGGTCAGCTGGATAACATTTTTAATTGTGTGAGCTTTATTTTCAAAATTTTATTATATGGACTATTTTCTTTGTAATTGCCTGCAACTTTTCTTGTTTTATTGCTCTTTTTTATTTTAAAGTATAATTAATGAGTTTTAGTAAGTAATCAGCTTTCCTGGCACTACTTTTCAAACTGTGTTTATAAAATACAGTCTTGTGAAAATTAATTTTTAATAAAAATTGCTTATTTGTTTTTACACATGTCAATAACTAATGTCAAGTTTAGGGCAGTTTTACATACAAGTCAAGTCAAATTTTAGCTCTGTTTATTGTATCCTGGTGCTAGGCATGATGCCTGACCCATAGTGAGTACCCAAGAAATGTGACTAAATGAGTAAAACTGAAACTTATTAAAATATTGGCTCTTGAGCTTTGCAATTATAATTTCTCTGTTATTTTTATAGTAGAATTGACAAATGCCTGACATGATACCCCTTGACAGATCTCACTATATTATTTCCCCTGACCTGGGCATTGTTTCACCCAGAATCCACACAGCATTCCAGCCATTTCTAGTTGAATGGCATTGCCATTTTAGATAAGCCAGTTTACCATCCTTGATCCAAAGGAAAGGGGAAGTAAAGAGACAGCTAGTAGGACAAAACTAGAGACAGTGTCCAGATCCAGAGTAAAGGGGTGACTGAAGAGGAAAGGGGAAACCATAGCTTGTATTTTTCTCTACCGTGTCTCACCAAGAGAGCAAAATATGGTGAGGAGCAAAGTATGATAGTGTGGTATGACATCTGGGGCCAGGAGTTCCTGTATCCTTCATGTCTACCAGAAGGAAAGAGATTCTGACCAACACCTTTGGGGAAGAGTGGACAGCTCGTGGACTGTGGCAGGGCCCAGTCTTAAGCCACTCAAGGGTGGTGCTAAAATCAGGAGATTCTGGAAGAAGCTGGTTTCTTGCCATGCTGCAGGTGGGGTATGAACTAGCCAAACACTATATACTGTATTAGTTTTCATTACCACATTTATTATACTCTCAGATGCCTACAATATAACTATGTACTATCTTACAGGGTGGCATTATTTAGGATAAAAATATGAGATCAAAGTAAATTCTCTCACCTAATTTCATGTTGCGTGACTCATTATCAATTTGAAGATGCTCCAACTGAGGGTAAAAGTTAACTTTCTATCACCATACAGATTACAATTTTAGAATGCACTTTCCTATTTTTGTGGAATTTGATGCATATATTAATATTGATATATTTATATTAAAATATATTTAAAGCATATATATTTAAAATCATTTATACTCTTATTTTGTCTAGTTTTACAGAGAATCTTCAGTTCTGCCAACTTCTACATTTATAATTTTGTTTCTGTCATATGACATGGTTTGAAAATACTTTCTTAGTGAAAAGAGACATTAGGAAAATAAGACTAGAGTGAAACTTAGGTGAGAAAAGGTCGAAGAGATTGAGTCCTGGAATGAAGATTGAAAAATTACTTCTAGTCCTATTATGGCTACTTAAACGATCATAGTCAACTTCACTTTTCACAACCTTACTATTTCTTATTTCTAAATGAAGAGTGATTTGGCTAAGTTAGCAGTTCTTTTTTTTTCCCTGACTATAACTTATATGTGTCAGATGACATTCATAAACATGATAGACTTCCATGAGACCAGGAAATTTTATGCATGTAGAAAGGTGAGTGAGAGTAAAGATGATGGAAGAATAACCCTATTTGATTTATATTTTTAAAGTGCAAATAATTGACAAACTTAATGATAGCTTATCATTAATAAAGACCTACAACTAATTCTACCACACTTTTATGATCTAGCTCCACTGGAATATCTGATCCCTACCCCCTTACAAAATGTTTGAACCTACACCATATCTTTAAAGTACTCGTAAGAATTGGTGGCATAGGAAATGCCATATCCTTCCTCAGCACCCTGTTCCCCATGTATTTAATGAATATGTTATAAGCAATAATGAAATATTTAGTTGCTTATTTCCATGGAAGTTTTGGGAATTCCACTAGTAAAGTCTACATGCTGCTTTGAAAATTTAAGAAGATTTTAAACCTCATTCTTCTAAATTCTTTAAGTTCATCCTTGTGAGGATGTATGTATTGTTTTATATTCCACGTTTGTGAAAATTAAACTTCTTAAATAGTATTTAATAAATGTCTCCAACCCTTATTTTGGTATTATAGTTGCCAGTTTAAAAAAATCCTCTGGGGGGGTATCATTAGATATTTTCTTGATCCCACTGCCTGCTACTTATGTATTAAGTTAATGAGAATTATTCTAAGGTTGTGGAGTCTCCCTATTGCAAATTCAAGTGTAACCCATCAGAGTAAGGTAGGTAACATAATCATGCTGCTACAACAGAGTCATGACAGAGTGCAAGTTTTTAATTTCTATTATGCTCTTTGAAAAAAGTATCTATAGAAAAATGATGACCCTTTACTCTCCCAGAAAAACTAGGAGCCATCCATTTATCTCCATTCCTAGATCAGGCCACCAACATTTCTCACCTTGATTACTGCAAAGACCTCTTAACTGATGTCTCAACACCAGCCTGATCACTCACCTCATCTGACATCTGCACTGCAGCCAGGGGATTCGACTGCAAACATTGAGCTTACTCTGTACAAAAGGCTTGAATAGCTGTAGGATAAAGACCAACTCACCAGGATCTAACAGTCCTTCCTCATCTAGGTTCTGCCAATCCCTGTGCCCCAGTGACTCTCACCTCCTTTCCCTCTACCACAGCCAGACTGAGTCAGGAAGACCCCACAGACACACCACATGCTGTCAGGTTTCTGAAGTCCTGGGGTGCAAGGTGGTACTGCAGAGTGGCAAAGAGCACAGTTGCTGGATCTCCACTGTATTTGAATCCTGGCTGTGCCACTTTCTAACTCTGCCACTTGGTCAAGTTTTGATCTCTCTGTGTCTCTATTTTCCTTTCCAAACAGTGGTAATTAGATAGTATTTATCTGATAGTTCATGCATGTAAAGTGCTTAGAATTCTGTCTGGCATACAGTGGCCACTATATAATTGTTACTCTTATTTCCCTTATTCTGGAACACTCTTCCACTCTCCATTGGCTAGCTTTAACCTTATGATGCTTCCTTTAGCTGTCATCTTAAATGTCCTTTTGCTTTCTCTTTTTTGTGGGGAGGGGCAGCTCCCCACCTAGATTAAGAGTTTCTTTTTATTTTTTACCCATATTTACCTCTACTTATACTATATGTCAGGGCATATTTTTACTTACTTGCCTAACCCAACAAGCTGTAAACTTGTGAACACAGAGACTGTGTTTATCTTGCTTATATTGGTAATTCCAATACCCAGCACAGTGCCTGAAATGCATGATAGTTAATAAATATCTGTGGCTAAACAAATAAATAATTAATAATTATTTATAACAAATAATAATTTATTATAATTAACAAATAATAATTATTATTTTATTAATAGCTATTGAACTTTAAAAAACAGTGCAAGCATCCATAGAGGCACTCATGTGTAATTGTACCATCAGTGAAGCATTGGTGAATATGTGTGTGTGTGTGTGTGTGTGTGTATCTGCTAGTGGAACAGATGCATATGGTGTCATTATAAAAAATATCCGAGGTCACCTCATATGTGCAAATAGGAATTACGGAAGATTTTTTAAAGTCCAAACAGAAGTGAAGAAGCTTACTGTGTGAAAGACTTACACACACTCCTGAATTCTCATTTTACTGAAAACATAAAAAATGCTGTCAGGAAAGTACCTTGCTGAAAATATTATTTTTGTATTACTTAGCTTTTGTCCCTTCTCTGAGGTGTTCCGAAGAACTCTATAGGATCAATCTATTAAGTACTTTTGGAATAAAAATTAAAATTACTTCTAAGAATTTCAGATGCTTATTGGTAATAATAATATATTATTGTGGAAAAATAAACTTTAAGTTTAGAAGCATAATATTGCCTCTCCAAGTTAAAGAAACATTATGTGTGTGTGTAATAATCTATACACACACATACACACAACACCTGGTTTACTGAGAACTCTCAATCTTTGAAGGTGTACACGTGAAAAATATTGATTTCCTTGTAACCGTTTTCCAAATATGCTGTCACAATTCCCTTTGATTCTGGACAGCAATAATCTAAATAACAATGTAATCAGATTCCGTAACTGTTGTCACTTGTTCTTATTCTAACATTCCTTTTCTGATTCTAATTATCGAGTGTTGTTTATTTTAAGACTAATGTCATATCTGTTTCAAAGCTCTTCTCTGCCCACTCTCAAGCACCTGTTACACCTGGTTGTGGTCTGTTCTTCATTCAAACTTATTTCTCTCTGCCCCTTTTATTTGTGCTACTTCTTCTGGTCTTAGGGCAGAGAGGAGGGAAAAGAAAAGCACAAGTGTCTCCATCCTTAGGGTCTATTCTTTCCTTGTCAGGCTTGACTTGCTCATCTAGTTCTTTGTTTTGTCTTTGGGCTCATCATAAATGAATGTTGGCTGCAGTGTGATGACAGGGCCCTCCCAGACTTCTTGTGTGGACTTTAGCAATGCCCAGAGAAGTTTGTCCCCCAGAGGGAGGCTTTAAGATTCATTCCTCTGATATGCACCTCAAGCATGAGCAGTACAAGCAAAGACCCACTCACAATCTCACCTACACAGCACAAGCCACAGAGTATACCCAAGATGCATCTAACATTAGGAACTGAGAATTCTAGCAGAATATTCCTGGACCCTCGCAACCTGACTGACCCTGCCATGCCATCGCTCCCCAATTCTTTCCTTCTTTTTCTGGTAGTATCACAAAGAAGAGTCATCAAATCCTTTGACTAAGCAAAATTCATGAAATTGTAGCTTCTTCTTGGAGGTTTGTACATTTTTACTATTCTCTTTTAGCCCAGTCGCTTTGCTATGTGGAGGAGAAACAATCCTAAAAAAGAAAGGGACGGAGTAACTTCTTTTTACAAATGCTACACTTTACAAAATTTTAGTTTCCCTCTTCTTATCCTTCTTTTATATCAGTCTACTAGATGGTGGGAAGAGCGGGCTCAGAGGGCTGGTGATTATGGTGGGGCTCATTCTCTGAGGTTAGGATGCTTAGGAAGCCCTTCATTGGGGTGCTTGATCCCAGCTGGGAGTGGCTCCCTTAGCACAGAAATGTGAGACACTTAAGGCCCTTTTTCCTTAGCTTAGAACTTCAGCTGCAGTTCTAGGATAACAGGAAAGATCCCACCCAATAGCCTCCTATGCTTTCCAGGGACAGCCCTATCAAAAAATGAAAAATATTAGAGTCTTATCTCATGCACAGCATAGCATAGTGATTGGACACACAGACTCTAGAGCCACATGGCCTCGGCATGTACCACCAATTCTATAATCCTTTGTAAAAGAAAGGTAATAATAATAATGATTGCCTTGAGTTGTGCTAACAATTTGTACAAAGCACTAAGAACACTGTCTGATACTATATGAGTGTTTCTTCTGTTTGTTATTATTGTTCGACTGGTTACTTGTCAGGTATATGTTTTGCTCTGTTCCCAAGATACACAGCCCCTTCAAACCAACCTCTGGTTGCCATGCATGCCTCTGCAGCATCCTTGGCTCTGGGTGGATAGCTCCATTGTTTATTCTATCAAGTAATTGTTGGAACCAAAATTGCTTCATGCCCTGAAATACTCTGAGAGGTTACTAACAAGTGCTTATTTAATAGATGCAATCTTTTAGGATACTCATTTTAACAAAGAGCAAACTCTGAAACCCAAGTTAGAATTTTCACCCACAGTGCCAGGTTAATCTCTTTGTAGATTTCTCAGGATTTTGAAATCCTAGACTAGAGAAATCATCTGTAAGAGGGTAATAAAACTAACCCCATGTCATCTTAACATCATGAATGCATTTTGGTAGAAGAGTAAAAACAAGCAACTGCCAATAAAAATAGAAACACATTATTCCAAATGGAACAATTCTTTAAAAAGTTATATAAAACAATGGAAGGAAAACTAAAGAAGGAACATAACCCCTGAGTACTAAATTGTAACTGCCAAATACTAGCTGTGGAATTTTAAGGATATCATCTCAGCTCTTGCAAAATGGAAATAACTGTATTTGATTTCTTACCACACAGGGCTACATAAGATTAAATGGCATACGAAAAAATATTCTGAAAATGTAAAGCTCTCTGTAGATGTAATTAATAATAATTTTCAGCACATCATCTCAGAGCTCTGACAGGGTTTGAAGATGTTACATTTGTCTCGTTTCTGCCTCCCAGGGATGTTGTGGTTTTTGAATGAAAAAATAAATATCTGAAATAAATATCTTATTTGAATATATCTGAATAAATATCTTAACAATGTGTCCAGCATATAATAAACAATAACTGATGACTTAGTATTCTGGTAATTTGTAATTACTATTTAATTGCCTGATTCCCATGCTAAGCCATGAATTCCTACACAACAGCTACTCTATTTTAGTTAGTGTTGCACCACTAGCACCCAGAATATTGTAAAGAATTAATAGTCATTAAATTAATTTATTATTATTAATAATTATATTAATACAAAAAACAACATAAAAACAAAACATCAACTATCACAATGGAACAATAGAGAAGGTAAAAATTCAGAAGCTGCCTGGCGCTGAACAGCTAAAACTGATGGAGAAATAAACATATTATACGCTTTTTGTCAAGTTACAGGATTTTTCCAAGAAATATATTTCTGTCTCATAGGCCCTTTCGCAGACTGCTGCAGTTGGTATATGTGGTGCTGGCACGTGTAAAGAGCCTGCCACAATAAAATTACAAGGGCTTCTGCCTATAAAATTTTATATACTGCAGACTTTGAATCTGCATTACTTTGCAGAAGCAATAGATTTTATTTTTTTAACTTGGTGGTTGTTAAGAAAAAAGAACTTAAGAAAAAAATTATTAAGTTCTTGAACTTGTCACTGTGAAAAATGAATCTATAGACCAAAGTCTTAAACACAAATCATTACAAAGGAAAAATTTATTACTTAAATAAAAGTGCTATAAATTAAGGAATTCTGCAGTATATAAAATCTTATGGCCATGAGATCTTGTTATATGCTAATCACACTGCTTAAAGCTCTTCACTCACGTGCAAGAGTGGTGCTAGATCTTTAAAATATGCATATGACACGTTTGACTACACATTTAGAAACTCAGACTCATTATCAAGCTGAAAATTTGTTTAAATTTCTGTCTCCTGGCCAATGTTTTTCATTTTTTTAATAAATTAAAATATAAAAACTTCAGCAGAACAAGTTTTTATGAAATAAAAGTATGTTTTATTATGTTGCACAACAATAAATTGATACTAAGCCTCCTAGATTGTTAGGCAAAGATGTGCTTATTGAGTTCCAAAATCATTTATGTTTTATTGACCATTGCTCAGAGAAAAAAAAAAATGGGTCTTCATCTCTTTAATTATCTCCTCTGTTCAAGCTTAGCTCAGAGAACTAAAGCCACAATGGTAAATGTAGTGAAGCAAGTTTCTTTATGTTTATGGGAACAGTTTTTACAGCAGGCATCTGAGATCATAAGTGCTGCTGCAAACATCAGTCCAATGAATGTCCTTCTTATACAAAGGGCAAGTACATGACTAAGAGTGGGACACCTTCCACCATGTGAGCAGTGACGACATTGACTTCCAAAACAATCGGTCAAGTTGACAGCATTTATTTTTATTTATTCCACAACTGTATATATATTTTTTGGGGGTGGGACTTCCAACATGTAATGCCATGCTGCTCTAACTACTTATGCAGTAAGGATATCTTAATTCTATTTCTTTCTTGTTCTGAATCTATTATTCAAAAATTCACCGAAACGAAAAGAGACCTCAAAGACTACATTGAAATCTAGATTACATTTCTTAAAAGTAGGTTTCCTTACTTATTCAAAACTATGTTGATCTGTTCCTTAGAAATGGGATGAGTGCTTTGTTCTTATATGTTTTTTGGTACTTATACTTTCTTAATTGTGTTATTGTTATGTGGATATATTCACCTACTTCCCACAGAAGAGGTACACAATACATAAATAATTATTGGATAAATTATATCATTGGACATACATGCTATAAAAATATTTAAGTCTGGTTGATTTTCTTATTATTCAATTGACTTTTGAATATATCTTTTCTAAGTAAGAACTTAACTATCATGGTTATCCAGCAAATGAGCTTTTCATAAATGGTGAAGTTAAAACATACGCTAAAAAAACATTAGGTAAACATTGTGACAAAGAGGGATTATGGAATCTAGAGTGGATGATTCTTATATCTGGCTGAACAAAAGAATCATTGCTACACATATTCAAAAATACCTATTCCTTAATTGTAGCCATCTAAATCCACTCTCTCAACACATCTTTTCCCCCAAACCAAAAATTCAGCAATACATGTAAAGAAAACCACATAAGAGCAACCATAACAGCATTTCTAAGAGATGGAAAAAAACATGAACTTCAAATTATCCATAAACAGAGAAATAAACATGAAATCCCAGTAGTGCTTTGACCAGAGGTCTAGTGGCCACTCCAAACCTGTGGGCATGGAGAGTGGGAAGGAGAGTTTAAGAGACTCCATGAAAAGGAGAAGAGGGGAGTAAAGGACTTTGAGTACAGAGAAAATTATCCCTAGAAAGATAAAGTCCAATAGGAAGAGTTAAATTACTAAACAGATATCTGAGGCATGGCTCAGAAATGATGGTTCATAGCATCAACTGCAAGAAAGAAATAAAAAAATAAATTACTAGGTGCCCAAAGGAGAAGAAAAATGAAAATTTAAACATGGGGAATTGAAGAAAAGCATGTAAACAACCAAGAGAATGAAATTGAGATATATAACCTTTTTTTGTCTATATTCCTTATCAACCACTATCTCTCTGACCACTTTCTTTTTGTCTCACTTTCTCTCTCTCTCTCTCATTGTTATCCTTGGTGGAAATTACATGTATTCTCCCCAAAGGATGACAATGAAACAGAACTAATTATATTTACTGTATAATTTAGTAAAACTTTGCAGAAATAAGAAAAATATACCTTAGATCTATATATTGTGTGCCTGAGCTAAAACAAGTAACTCCAAGACATATCTTACTAAAACTATTAAAGATAATAAAAATACCTTAGTGTCTATAGGAAAAAAGGTAAAATTACTTATAATTACTTACAATAGTAAATAATTATAGACTGCTGTAGACTTCTGAAGAACAATACACAAAGAAAGGAAACAATGTAGCAACAATTTCAAGAAACCTAAGGAAACAAAATTTGAGTCAAAGACTTTATGCCCAGCAAAACTTTTCTTCCTCAAGGATCAAGAATATAGAATAATAAACATGCAATAACCCAGGGAACACTATACACACTGGCTATTTCTGCAGAATCTATTATATGGGTAGCTTCATCCACTAAAATATAACTCAAAAAATTTCAGCAAGAGAACTGCTGATGTGCATTTATATATTTAATTCTAGAAATAATTTTAAAATAAGGGCAAGGATATGAGTGGATGAACAGTATGAAAATTTTATATGCTCTGGCAAAGCAGAGAGTATTCAACTATAAAATGAAAGCAGAAGGGAGGGAGAAAAGTAAAAATATAATGAGATAATTAAATATTGTGTATCTAATAGATGTGAGTTAAAGGACACCACCTAAAAATGAAAATCAGATAGTAAAGTGCTAAATAAGGGGGGAAAAAAACAGGGGCAGGAATTTAGGGATTATGAAGTATAAATACAAAGATAAAAAATGGAGCAAACATCCTAAATTTCCTAAATGCCAAAAGAAATTTTAAGAAACAAAGAAGGCACAATAAATTGAGAAACACAGTAAATAAAATACTGAACACACAGTAATTATACTAAAAATGGCAGTTAAACCCAAACATATCAGTCATATCAATAAATGGGAATAGGTTTAACTCATCTTTTAAAATAAAAAGATTTTTAAATTGGCTTATAAAGAAAATCCAAATCTATACTGTATACAAGAAACACATTTAAAGCACAGTCATTACAAAAAATAAATGAATGGCAAAAATGTATCTGGCAAATGGAAACAATAGGAAAGAAATCTTAATATGGACAAAGTAGAATGCAGGGCAAAAAGCATTAAAGGAGACAAAAAATGCCATTTTATATTGCTAATAGCTACAGTTCATGAGTTATGTAAAAACATAGTGAGTATCTATGCACCAATACAACAACCACACACGTAGAATAGAAACTTCAGGTGACACAAGGAGATATAAATAGAAAAAGAATAACAATAATGTCTACTTTCCTGTTGAATTGTCTGTCTTTTCTTACTGATTTGAAAGTCTTTGTTTTATATATAAATAGTATATAACTCTTTTGTCAGTGTCATGCATTACAAATATCACTCATAGGACTAGTCATATGTTTATTTGACTATATGACTTGTATTTTCACTGTGATAATTGTCTTTTGATGACAAAATTTCCTAATTTTATTGTAGCCCAGTTTATTATTATTATTATTTTTTATTTTTAGTGCTTTTGTATAATGTTTTAGAAATCTTTCCTTACCACATTTCAAGAAGATATTTTTCTGTGATATATTTTGGAAATTTTGTTGTTTTAAAAACCTTTCACTTTTTGTTCTGCTTTCCACCTTACATTGTGTATGATGTGAAATAGGAGTCAAGTTATAATTTTTTCCCATATGGGTATGAAACTAATTCACTACTTCTTAAAAAGACTGTACCAACACTCTGTATTACTTTTTTTTTTTTTTTATATATATCAGGGGCACATATATGTGAAAAATTCATGTATGGTTTCTTTATTTTATTCCATTTGTTTATTTGTGTACACTTGTGTCAGTATCATACTGCCTTAGTTACTATAACTTTATAGTAAGTTGTGGTACCAGGTAGCCCACTCTCAAGCTATGTTCTTTTCCAAGATTACCTTGGCTAATATGAGCAATTTGCATTTCCATATAAATTTTAGAAGTTTGTCAATGCTTACCAAAGACATGAGATGAGATTTTGATTGGTAGAACATTGAGTCAATACATCAATTTGGAAAACAATTGACAGTTTTACAGTTTTTAATTTTTTTATTATTTTTTTTTTATTGGGATATAGTTGTTTTACAATTTTGTGTTAGTTTCTTTGCCATACAATGGAGTTCCCTGTGCTACACAGAGGATTCTCATTATTATCTATTTTATACATATTAGTGTATATATGTCAATCCCAATCTCCCAATTCATCCCACCCTCCTTTCTCCCTCTTGGTGTCCATATATTTGTTCCATATGTCTGTGTCTCTATTTCTGCCTTGCAAACTGGTTCTTCTGTACCATTTTTCTAGATTCCACATATATGCATTAATATACGATATTTGTTTTTCTCTTTCTGACTTACTTCACTCTGTATGACAGTCTCTAGGTCCATCCACGTCTCTAATAATGACCCAATTTCATTCCTTTTTATGGCTGAGTAATATTCCATTGTATATATGTACCATATCTTCTTTATCCAGTCTTCTGTCTATGGGCACTTAGGTTGTTTCCATGTCCTGGCTATTGTAAATAGTGCATCAGCGAACATTGGGGTGCATGTGTCTTTTTGAAGTATGATTTTCTCTGGGTGTATGCCCAGTAGTGGTATTGCTGGGTCATATGGTAATTCTATTTTTAGTTTTTTAAGGAACCTCTATAGTGTTCTCCATAGTGGCTGTACCAATTTACATTCCCACCAACACTGAAAGAGGGTTCCCTTTTCTCAACACGCTCCCCAGCCTTTAATAATTGAGTTTTAAAATTGTGTTATCTCCTTTCCTGTTTTTGCTTTATATATTGAGAATAAATTATCAAACACTAATTTAGAGTTATTTCATGTTTTAATTTAATGATCATTTCATGAAAGTTCCCTATTTATCTCTGAGAATGTCTACCATTTGAAGTCTACTTTCTGATTTTATTCACTTTGTTTAGTGTTGATATGGTGTACATTTCATTCTTTTATTTTCAAGCTATCTTTATTATTATAGTTGGGAGTCTATCTTGTAAGCTGTATATAGTTGCATTTTGTTTTGTTTTTCCAAGATGGCAATATTTGTTTTATAATTTTTTGTTCAATTTAATATAAGTCCTAAAATATTTAGATTTAAATCAACTATTTTACTGTTTTACTATTTGTCCCTCCTGCTGTATATTTTGTTTCTTTCTGTTTATTTAAATACTTTTGAAGTATTTTTTATTATTCCATATTTTTTCCACTTCATAGTTTATTATGCATTGTTTTACTATTCTTTTAGGGATAATCTAGAGCTTAAAACATGTCCTTGACTTGTTAAAGCCCAATAAATATTAGTACTGTTACCCCATCCCAAACAATGTGAAAACTTTAGAACATTTTCTCTTCATTTACTTCACTTTGTGGGTGTGTGTGTGTGTGTGTGTGTGTATAGCATTGTTTCCATATATTTCATTCTGTATATATCTTTTAATCTAAGTACATTGTTGTTATTGTTTTATACAGTCATTCTTTACATAGATTTGCCCATCTATTTATCCATAGCTCTTTATTTCTCCCTGCACCTCTGATTTATTTTATGATATTTTTCTTTCTGTCTGAGGAAATTTCTTTAGCATTTCTTTTATGGACCTGCTGGGATGAATTATCTTAGTTTCTGTTTGTCTAAAATATCTTTATCTTGATTGATTTTTGAAATGTATATATATATGTGTGTGTATATATATATATATCAATATATATAATTTTTTTTTTTATGGGTTGGATTTGAGGCTGATGATTTTTTTTTTCTTTTTCTTTTTTATTTAATTAATTAATTTTATTTTTATTTTTGGCTGTGTTGGGTCTTCGTTTCTGTGTGAGTGCTTTCTCTAGTTGTGGCAAGCGGGGGCCACTCTTCTTCGCGGTGTGCGGGCCTCTCACTATCACGGCCTCTCTTGTTGCGGAGCATAGGCTCCAGACGCGCAGGCTCAGTAGTCGTGGCTTACGGGCCTAGCTGCTCTGCGGCATGTGGGATCTTCCCAGACCAGGGCTCGAATCCATGTCCCCTGCATTAGCAGGCAGATTCTCAACCACTGCACCACCAGGGAAGCCCAATATATATAATTTTTTTCTTGAGAGAGGATTTCTCTGAGTTTCTTATTGTTTCCTTTGTTTTCTATCTTGGTGCTTTGGTGTATGTCTTCACCTAGCTCTTCTAAGTCAATAACAAACTAACATAGTCTCCTTTTAAAGCAACTACAGAATTTTTCAGTTAGAGAATTATGTTTTTCTAGCCCAAAATCCTTTGGAAATTCTGTTTTTAAAATATTAGTCAAGCTGTCTTTTAGCTCTCATGTGCACTCACTGGAATATATAATATAACTAATTTCCTTCTTCCAAACTTAGAATGGCTGTTACTGTTTTGTTGGCTTGATGGGGCTCTGATGTATGTTCTTGGGAACTCCAGGTGTCAGCAGACCCACTGGTGAAGGGAACATGGAGCCTCTATTTCTGCGGCCAGTAATGGAGGGTGTGAGGGCTGCTACTTTTCTACCTAAAAATCTTATACTCTCCCAGAAAACTAGAGGGCTCAACTCATTGGTTCAGACCCTTCTTGGTAGCCTGGGACAAATATTAACCCTCATCTCAACCAGTAAACTCTTTCCAGTATCCTGACTCCACAGCTCAGATAGTGGCCTGCCTCACTCAACCCAGAGGTGAGTAATCCTCACACCAAGTGTTTCTGCCCAGGTTCCCACAGAACTCAAGCAAGACCTCAGAAACCATTTTACTGAGGAGAAGTAAATAGAGTGGTATTTTTAGTCTATATGAAGAGCTGTGTTAAGGTCATCAACTTCTTAAACATCTCCACAGTTATTTACATAAGAAGAGCTTGAAGGTTAATGTACTTACATCTGCAATTCAAATTCTGCACTTTTTTTTTTGCACATTGTTATAACTGACCTTCCCAGATGGGGAATTGCACCCAAGAACTCCTCAACTCATAGATACTAAATATTATAATAACAAGGTCAATAAGATACCATTCAGTGTATTGGAACTGTAATTAACTAGATGACTGACAGTACACTATTCTTTGTAAAAACAATAAAAACAAAGTTTTGAAGTAATTTTCTAGCTAGTTAGGTTGTTACCTATCCAAATTGGTATTCATAGTTGTCAACTTATGGTACATCTTAAAGGTCAAGATCAGAATGCACACGTTGAATTTTCAAAATGTTCCCTTAGCCATACTTTACAGTCTGTAGTTCATTCTGATTGCTCAAGTTACATAGTAGTTACTTCACAGTATTCTTCCTTGGGCTTTATGAAAGTGAATACTACATTTAGGTAGCTCAGTGATAATTGATAACACCAGAGACACAGATTATAGGGAACATAAGATCCTGCTGCCTTTATGTACGTGTACATTTCTCATAAAATAGATTTAATTACTTGCAAAAGTCTTCATAATATGTCTTGATGTAGCATATTGTATTTCAACAAAAGTAAAAGTAGAATCAGGTGCTGGTCTGTCCTGTGACACAGTTATACTCCTATTTATACTCCTAGTATTATTTGTATAAATCCTTATGCCTGTGTTTAAAATTCAGAAGTATATTTTTGGTCAGCAGCATTCTGAAATATAGTTTTGAATAATCCTCTGTCTACTTGGGTTATTTTCAGGATTTCCAGGAGCTATAAGATAAATGTAAAGTGATATCTTGATTGGTTATTAAACTGCTTATTTGTTTTATAAATCAGCAGTGGTTTCAGGCTGTAATATATTCACCATGATTATTCTTTTCTTACTTGAAAAATCTCTAATTTATATGGATATGTAAAATGGAACAGAAAAGTTGTAATGTATAATAAATCAAAATAACAGAAAAATCTAGTAGAAATTCATTTTGAAAAAAAAATTCTTAGAGCATTTGAAATCAAGTAAAGAATAAAAATGTATTTGAACATGAATTATTTACAAAGTCTTGTAACAGGTGAGATAGGGATACATAACATAATGTAATCCTACTTTCAAGTAGTTTAATATGAAGTAAAGGGTCAGTCAGGATAATTACTATATGTAATAGGTAGAAAGACAAAAGTTCTAAATAGATATGTAGTTAATAAATTGTCCTCAGTTAGTTTGGGAAACATGATTTTTTTTTTTTTTTTTTGGCAACTCAAAAAACACATTAGTACACTAAAGGCTCTTATACTAAGGAAAAATCTGTTACTTATTTAACATTGAACTTCATTGATCTTTGAACCCTAATCACACCTTATTTTTTTCCAAAACACCTACTAATGTCCTTTGGAAAACCCTTTTGTGGAACAGTTATTTGGGTACTTATTATATCTAGCAGAAGTAATTAAATGTAATGAATCCTAATTGTGGGAACTATGAAAATATCACAGAGTCAGTGGTCTGGGGCATGAAAGAATTAGGATATTTCAAAGGTGAACCTATAAATAGGAACTGCATATAAAAATATGGAGGAAATAAATGTTTCAAGCTTTAATAATCACATAAGCAAGCACTTGAAGCAACATTTCTGAAATAAGGGATATTTTTGAAAAGTAATATAGTTATCAGATGAAAAAATTATTGACGTGTGTGTTTGTGTGTACACAGCTCTGAAAACATACATAGGAATAGACTATTTTGACATGAAAGAGGAAATAACAGCCTCTAAATAATGTTTGCTTCATGGAAAATAGCTCAATTATTTCAATTTTAATAAAATTATGATAAACAAAACATTACAAGGCTAAATCAGATCATTCATTTATGTATGCAACACATTTATTTAGTTTAGATACATCAGGTAAATTCTGAGGGTTAGAGATACCTAAGTGAGCCAAAATAAAAAATTCCTCCCTGCATGGAGTTGAGACTTTAGTTTATCTTTTAATCAGATAATTATAGAAATAAATTTAAAATTACAGTACATGGTTTAAATGTACAACCTCTGATAATTGTGTTTAAAAGGAAGAGATGTTTGAGTTGAGGTTGAAGATGAGCAAGAATTGACAAGGTGAAGGTTATGATATGAGGCATGTCAGCAGAGGGCACAAAGACCTAGTGGAGGGTGAAACACGGTGACTTCAAGGATGGAGCAAAGACCAGTGGGGCTGGGACAACAGAGTGGTGTGGCAAACATGGAGTCTCTGTGCACATAATGCCCAATTAGTAGTTGACAAGAAAATGATTTCATTTCTTAAATATAAATACCAATATGTTAACAGGATTTTTTGTTGTTGTTGTTGTTTTGTTTTTTTTTAAATTTATTTATTATTTATTTTTGGCTGTGTTGGGTCTTTGTTTCTGTGTGAGGGCTTTCCCCAGTTGCGGCAAGCGGGGGCCACTCTTCATCGCGATATGCGGGCCTCTCACTATCGCGGCCTCCCTTGTTGCGGAGCACAGGCTCCAGACGCGCAGGCTCAGTAATTGTGGCTCACGGGCCTAGTTGCTCCGCGGCATGTGGGATCTTTCCAGACCAGGGCTCGAACCCGTGTCCCTTGCATTGGCAGGCAGATTCTCAACCACTGCGCCACCAGGGAAGCCCCTGTTAACGGAATTTTGATGGACTAGATTGTTCCGTAGATTTAAACAACTATGACACCAATGCTTTTTGGAATGAATAATATTTGACAACATGAAAGTT
The DNA here is from genome assembly GCF_949987535.1 of Balaenoptera acutorostrata. Lineage (NCBI taxonomy): Eukaryota > Metazoa > Chordata > Mammalia > Artiodactyla > Balaenopteridae > Balaenoptera > Balaenoptera acutorostrata. The sequence continues at coordinate 78,395,530 of NC_080072.1, forward strand.
CAGTTTAGCTGAACAAATATTTCTTGAGCCAGGTCCTAAAGGTAAGAAAATGAATATGATACAACCCCTGTTGTTGAAGGAGACAGACACATAAATATCTGTTGGTACCTAAGATCCCTCAAAGGCTTTCTGAGTGAGGCGAAGCCTGAGCTGACACATGATGAATAAACAGACAGGACTTAAATCTGGAATAAGAAGGGTGATCAAGATAGAGCTGCATAAGCAGATATGTGAGGCTTGAGAAAATAATGTTGCTGAGAACCCTAAGTAGTTTAATGTTAACTAGAATATAAAACGTGAGAAGGGAAGAAAAGGGAGAGGAAGTAAGGAAAAAAAGAAAGTGTTATATTACATTAAGTCTCTACAAAAACCATTCTGAGGGACGCGGATTTTTTAGATCAGGGATAGAAAACTATGACCAGAGGCCTAATTTTGGCTTACTGCCATTGTTTGGTAATAAAGTTTTATTAGAACACAAAGAAACCCATTTGATTAGGGTTGTCCATGGCTGTTTTCATACTTCCAATGACAGAATTTGTAGTTCACTAGAGACTGTATGGCCCACAAAGGCAAAAATTATTATCTAGCTTTTTACAAAAGTTGGCTGACTTTCTATAAATAATGAGTCATGTACAGTATTCAAGCAAGAACATTTCACCTTAGATTTCATTTTAACTGAAATATATATGTATATATATGTGTTATGTGTATATATCTACCACTTTTTGAGTCTCTACTATGTGTTAGGCACCAGACTATATGATTTACACATATTCATCAAATCTCAAAACTAATTTCCTAGGTAGACAGTAAAATCTCCCATTTTATTGATGTGAATATTGAGATTTAGGAAGGTTAAGTAACTTGCTAAGGCCCAATAATTTTGATATTTTGGAATCGGAATTAAACTTGTTCTGTCTTGCTCAAAAACATATTTTTCCACAGTCTGGCAGCAGATCGGAAAAATGAAGACAAGAATTACATGAAGTCTGGTGTGAGGAATTTGCTGTACAAATCTCACCAAGCCATTATCTGGGTAGGAATTAGGTGGAAGGATGACAAAGATAAATTCAATAGTTTAGTATGAAAAATAAGCAGAACTTCTAGACTGAATTATTGATAGATTAGGTGGAATGACTAAGGGAAAAGGAGGAGTAGGAAATAACTTCTGTTTCTGGTTTGGGTACTTAGAAGGATGATGGATTCATTTATAGAGATGGGTAGTTCAGGACAGAAAGCAGATCCATGGGTGAGGCAGGAATGATACGTGATGTTTTGTACAAGGTATATATTTTCAAGTGCCGAAATAGATCTAAGGGAAGGACATCAGGCTCTTGATTAAAGGGCTAAAACTGGGAAGAGACACAGGGCACATGCTAGACATGCATTTGATTTCAGCAATGAGTACATAAATAGCAGAATTTCCCTTTATATAATTTTACGAACTGTTATGAAATACATATTTTATATATTTTGTAAGAGTCCATTAGATTTAGAAAAGAGCACTGTAATATAATGCTTAAGAACACAGTAGAAGCAGATTACCCGAGCTCAAATCTTGCCACTACCAATTCCTGTAACCTTATACAATTTATTTGATTTCCTTATGCTTCTGTTTCATCTTCCCTCAAATGGCAATTAGTAACAACACTTATAAGAATGCTGGGAGGATTAAATGAGTTGATACATGAAAAGATTTTTAAATAATGCTTGTAAATGGTAAGAACCATATAGGTGTTAGCATCCATTATATTGCTTATTTTTTAAAAATCCTTAACATTTAGCATTCAAATAGGATTTTTCTATATAATTTTTGACTACTCCATACACTGATGTTTATTCTAAAATGCAAAAAGATGAATATGAGGCTAGAAAAAGAGGCTGACCTGAATCCAGCATTTTCTACAAACCTGTATATATACAAGTGTATATTTCATCCGTTTTCACATCTCTTTTTTAAAAAAACAATACATTCAAAAAAATCAGCCATGGCCCTAGAGCATTGTGTAATGTTAGAGTGAAGAAAGTGCTCAAAATGAATACAAAAACAAACCCATAATGACTGGGATATTTCAAAAGGACGCAGAAGCCAACTGAGAGAGATCCCAATGGCCAAAACTGGAATAATTTGAGCAATAAAATAAAGTAGTATTGGATTAATACCCAAAGTATAAAGTAAATATCCTTTAGTCTATATTAATATAAATAAATTATTGAATAAATAAGTAAATGGAGGAGAAGAGACAAATCTACACAGAAGAATTCCAAATAATTTGTGTAGTTATCTGCACTTAAAGATGTGGAGCAAAACTCTCCCGTTTGACTGTGGGCTGTTCTAGTGACTTTCTTCCAAAGGGTACGGAAAGAGAGGGAAAAAAAGAGTAATTTGTATTGGCGAACTTGAAAATACTACCTGGGTCAATTGATCAAGGTCAACAACAACAGTAAGTCATATTGATACTATATACCCTTGATTTGGTGTGATCAGAAAGGTACCTTTTTTCCACAGCCTTCCTCCCCAGAAACATAAACCCAGGCTAATCATAAGAAAAATATCAGACAAATCCAAGTCATTCTACAAAATACCTGTTCAGTACTCTTGAAAACTGTCAAAATCATAAGAAATAAGGATTAGCTGAGAAACTATCACAGCCAAGAGGAACCTAAGGAGATATGATGAATAATATTATATGTTATCCCATATGGGATCCTGGAACAGAAAAAGGACATTAGTAAAAACTAAATAAATCTGAATAAAATGTGCACTTTAATTAATAATATATCAATATGGATTCATTAACTGTGACAAATGTACCTTACTAAATGTAAGACATCAATAATAGGAGAAACTGGATATGGGGTATATGGAAGTCCCTGTCCTATCTTTATAGTTCTTCTGGAAATCTAAAACTATTCTGAGATAAACAGTTTATAAGAGAAAATAATCAGTTACATTATGTAAAATAGCAATCATGAGAACCTTCATTATAATCTAACATTCTCCTTCTTTTGGCCAAGTACTCTTATGGCAATCTCTTCAACTATGCAATTCATTTGTTTCTCTTAAAAATCAAAAATGACAATTCAATATTAACTATCGTCACCTTTGTTTCACTGAACTTTTTCACTTTATGTGCAGGACATTATTTTCATACTTTTAAAACTTCTGGGATAAATTACTGTATTGGGTTTTTACTACATAATTGTATATTCTTAAATTACTGTTGCAGTAGCCACTGAAATCCAGGAGCTTTCTAAAGTGTGTTACTTTTTCAGCAGTTAAACAGATAAAATAAAGGAGAGGAGAACTCAAGGGTAATTTTTGTAATTTGATTCTTTAAAATGATCAGGTAAGGGGAAAACTATAAAGGGCAAGTACTCACTAAATAGTTCTCTAAAAAAAATTTCAGAGATTTAAATCTCTGGAATCACTTTTTAATAAATTATATTTACTTCGAGTACATAAATGTATTATCATGAATATTCACAATGTAGCCGCTTACTGATCTCCTTTGGGCAAATGCATTTACCGACTGTAGTTTTACATACATGAGGTGAAAGGACATTTTCCACTTAAACATCACATGCGTATTTACACACTATATGTCAGCACCTCTAAAATGCCTTTCCTATACCAGTTATTCCGTTTGAACACATTGTTTTAGTACTTGCATGATGATGTTTCCTGAGAAAACAACAGTTTTATTTTATTTATACAAAAGTGTCTTTACAGTTAACTAGTTTCTTACATTCTTCCATATGTTATAAAATTAGTGGAAAAATAGAAAAGTGAAATTACTGATTCTTGTGATACTACAATCAAGATAATGATGAAATTATTCTGTATGGCAAAGCAGTGGATCTTTTAATCTCAGTTGGATGTTCATTAAAATTAAGTTGTATAAACAATGTGCAAAAGATAAGAACACAAAAAATATATACAAAATACTTGAAACAGTGTTGAAGAGAAATTCTAAAGTGGGGACTAATGTGAGCACAAAAACAAGTTTAAACAACAGTTTTTCTTCTGAGTCAAATGCAAAGAGAAGTTAACAGAGACATAAAACTGTTGAAAAAGTTAGATTACTCTTTAATTTTCTTCTCACCAAGTTTTGGAAATACATAATAAAATAATTTTTGTATGCTTCCTGATAATTCCCCTATAAAATCTCTTACAAAATCACTCTAAGAAAGACCTTTTATTTATTTATTTTTTATTGGAGTATAATTGCTTTATAAGGTTGTGTTAGTTTTGGGCATACAACGAAGTGAATCAGCTGTATGTATACATATATCACCTCCCTCTTGGACCTCCCTCCATCCTCACTGCAATCCTACCCATCTAGGTCATCACAGAGCACCGAGCTGAGCTCCCTGTGCTTTATAGCAGGTTCCCACTAGCTATCTATTTTACACATGGTAGTGTGTTTATGTAAATCCTAATGTGCCAATTCATCCAACCCTTCCCTTCCCCCCCTGTGTCCACATGCCCATTCTCTATGTCTGTGTCTCTATTCCTTCCTGGGAAGTAGATTCATTTATACCATTTTTCTAGATTCTGTTAATATACATTAATATGTGTGTGAATTAATATACAATATTTGTTTTTCTCTTTCTGACTTACTTCACTCTGTATGGCTGACTCTAGGTCCATCCACATCTCTACAAATGACGCAATTTCGCTCCTTTTATGGCTGAGTAATATTCCATTGTATATATGTACCACATCTTCTTTATCCATTTATCTGTTGTGGACATTTAGGTTGTTTCCATGTCCTGGCTATTATAAACAGTGCTGCAATGAACATTGGAGTACGTGTATCCTTTTGAATTATGTTTTTCTCAGGGTATATGCCCAGTAGTGGGATTGCTGTGTCATATAGTAGTTCTATTTTTAGTTTTTTAAGGAACCTCCATACCATTCTCCACAGTGGCTGTATCAATTTACATTCCCACTGAAGTGCAAGAGAGTACCCTTTTCTCCACACCCTCACCAGCATTTATTGTTTGTAGATTTTTTGATGATGGCCATTCTGACCAATGTGAGGTGATACCTCATTGTGGTTTTGATTTGCATTTCTCTAATAATTAGTGATGTTGAGTAGCTTTTCATGTGCCTCTTGGCCATCTGTATGTCTTCTTTGGAGAGAAGTCTATTTAGATCTCCTGCCCATTTTTTGATTGGGTTGTTTGTTTTTTGATATTGACCTGCATGAGCTGTTTGTATATTTTTGAGATTAATCCTTTGTCAGTTGCTTCATTTGCAAATATTTTCTCCCATTCTGAGAGCTGTCTTTTCATCTTGTTTATGGTTTCCTTTGCAGTACAAAAGCTTTTAAGTTTAATTAGGTCTCATTTGTTTATTTTTGTTTTTATTTTCATTACGCCAGGAGGTGGGTCAAAAAAGAACTTGCTGTGGTTTATGTCAAAGAGCGTTTTTCCTATGTTTCTCCTAAGAGTTTGATAGTGTCTCGGCTTACCTTTATGTCTTTATCCACTTTTTAAAACAAATTTATTTATTTTATTTATTTTTATTTTTGGCTGTGTTGGGTCTTCATTGCTGTGCGAGCTTTCTCTAGTTGCAACGAGAGGGGTCTACTCTTTATTGCGGTGCCCGAGCTTATCATTGTGGTGGCTTCTCTTGCTGTGGAGCATGGGCTTTAGTCACATGGGCTTCAGTAGTTGTAGCACGCAGGCTCAGTAGTTGTGGCTTGTGGGCTCTAGAGCGCAGGCTCAGTAGTTGTGGTGCACAGATTTAGTTGCTCCGTGGCCTGTGGGATCTTCCCAGACCAGGGCTTGAACCTGTGTCCCCTGCATTGGCAGGCAGATTCTTAACCACTGCTCCACCAGGGAAGCCTGTCTTTAATCCATTTTGAGTTTATTTTTGTGTATGGTGCTAGGGAGTGATCTAGTTTCATCCTTTTACATGTAGCTGTCCAGTTTTCCCAGCACCACATATTGAAGTGGTTACCTTTTCTCCTATGTATATTCTTGCCCCCTTTTTCATAGAATAGGTGACCATAGGTGTGTAAGTTTATATCTGGGCTTTCTATCCTGTACCATTGATCCATATTTCTGTTTTTGTACCAGTACCATGTTGTCTTGAATACTATAGTTTCATAGTATAGTTTGAAGTCAGGGAGCTTGATTCCTCCAGCTCCATTTTTCTTTCTCAAGATTGCTTTGGCTACTCAGGGTCTTTTGTGTTTCCATATAAATTGTAAAATTTTTTGTTCTCATTCTGTGAAGAATGCCATTGGTAAATTGAGAGGGATTGCATTCAATTTGTAGATTGCTTTGTGTAGTACAGTTATTTTCACAGTATTAATTATTCCAATCCAAGAACATGGTGTATTTCTCCATCTGTTTGTGTCATCTTTGATTTCTTTCATCAGTGTTTTATTGTTTTCTGAGTATAGGTACTTTGCCTCCTTAGGTAGGTTTATTCCTAGGTATTTTATTCTTTTCGTTGCTATGGTAAATGGGATTGTTTTCTTAATTTCTCTTTCTGATCTTTCATTGTTAGTGTATAGGAATGCAAGAGATTTCTGTGCATTAATTTTGTATCCTGCAACTTTACCAAATTCATCGATTAGCTCTAGTAGTTTTCTGGTGGCATCTTTATGATTCTCTGTGTATAGTATCATGTCATCTGCTTTACAAGTTACAAGTGACAAATGACAGCTTTACTTCATTTCCGATTTGAATTCCTTTTATTTCTTTTTCTTCTCTGATTCCTGTGGCTAAAACTTCCAAAACTATGTTGAATAATAGTGGTGAGAGTGGGCAACCTTGTCGTGTTCCTGATTTTAGAGGAAATGCTTTCAGTATTTCACCATTGAGAATGATGTTGGCTGTGGGTTTGTCATATATGGCTTTATTATGTTGAGATAGGTTCCCTCTATGCCAATTTTCTGGAGAGTTTTTATCATAAATGAGTGTTGCATTTTGTCAAAAGCTTTTTCTGCATCTATTGAGATGATCATATGGTTTTTATTCTTTAATTTGTTAATGTGGTGTATCACATGTGGTGAGCTAAGAAACCAGAAAAAATAATGAGTATATATATATAGAGAGAAGATGGAATATGGAAAGAATAAAATTTAACTCAAAGTGTATGGTCTATTAACATTTAAGATCTTCATTTATCTTTGTAAATTATTTCCTTGCAGCTATATTTGTGCTGAGCAGGTCTGACTTTTAGATTAAAAATAGAACATTTCACAAATCATGTTCTCATAACCACACTTCCCCTTCATCTGCCCAGCTCAGAGGGCTTTTGATTTGTGTATATTGAAGAATCTTTGAATTCCTGAGAAAATCACACTTGGTCATGGTGTATGATCTTTTTAATGTGTTGTTGTATTCTGTTTGCTAGTATTTTGTTGAGGATTTTTATATTTATGTTCATCAGTGTTATTGGCCTGTAATTTTCTTTTTTTGTCATATCCTTGTCTGGTTTTGGTATCAGAGTGATGGGGGCCTCGTAGAATGAGTTGGGAGTGTTCCTTCCTCTGCCGTTTTTTGGAAGAGTTTGAGAAGAATAGGTGTTAGCTCTTCTCTAAATGTTTGCCCGAATTCATCTGTGAAGCCATCTGGCCCAGGGCTTTTGTTTGTTGGAAGATTTTTAATCACAGTTTCAATTTCATTACTTGTGATTGGTCTGTTTATATTTTCTATTTCTTCCTGGTTCATCTTGGAAGGTTGTACCTTTCTAAGAATTTGTCCATTTCTTCCAGGTGGTCCATTTTATTGGCATGTAGTTGCTTGTAGTAATGTCTTACGATCCTTTGTATTTCTGCAGTGTCAGTTGTAACTTCTCTTTTTTCATTTCGAATTTTATTGATGAGTCCTCTCCCTCTTTTTCTTGATGAGTCTGGCTAATGGTTTATCAATTATGTTTATCTTCTCAAAGAACCAACTTTTAGTTTTATGGATCTTTGCTACTTTTTTCTTCTTTTCTATTTAATTTATTTCCACTCTGATCTTCATGATTTCTTTCCTTCTGCTAACTTTGGTTTTTCTTTGTTCTTCTTTCTCTAGTTGCTTTAGATGTAAGGTTAGATTGTTTGAGATTTTTTTATTTCTTGAGGTGAGATTTTATTTCTATAAACTTCCCTTTTAGAACTGCTTTTGCTGCATCCCATAGGTTTTGTGTCATTGTGTTTCTGTTGTAATTTGCTTCTAGGTAGTTTTTGATTTCCTCTTTGATTTCTTCAGTGATCTCTTGGTTATTTAGCAGCAGAACCAAGGTTGTTTAGCCTCCCCGTGTTTGTGTTTTTTTATATTTTTTTCCTGTAATTGATTTCTAATCTCATTGTGTTGTGGTTGGAAAAGATGTTTGATATGGTTTCAATTTTCTTAAGTTTTCCGAAGCTTGATCTGTGACCCAAGATGTGATCTTTCCTGGACAATATTCCATGTGCACGTGAGAAGAAAGTGTATTCTGCCACTTTCAGGTGGAATATCCTATAAATATCAATTAAATCTATCTGGTCTATTGTGTCATTTAAAGCTTCTGTTTCCTTCTTTATTTTCATTTTGGCTGATCTGTCCATTAGTGTAAGTGAAGTGTTAAAGTCCCCCAATATTATTGTGTTACTGTTGATTTCCTATTTTAGAGCTGTTAGCAGTTGCCTTATGTATTGAGGTGCTCCTATGTTGGGTGCATATATATTTATAATTGTTATATCTTCTTCTTGGATTGATCCCTTCATCATTATGTAGTGTCCTTCCTTATCTCTTGTAGCAGTCTTTATTTTAAAGTCTATTTTATCTGATATGAGTAATGCTACTCCAGCATTCTTTTGATTTCCATTTGCATGGAATATCTTTTTCTATCCCCTCACTTTCAGTCTATATGCTTCCCTAGGTCTGAAGTGGGTCTCTTGTAGACAGCATATATATGGGTCTTGTTCTTGTATCCATTCAGCCAGTCTGTGTCTTTTGGTTGGAGCGTTCAATCCATTCACATTTAAGGAAATTATATATATGTATGTTCCTATTACCATTTTCTTAATTGCTTTGTGTTTGTTCTTGTAGGTCTTTTTCTTTTCTTGTGTCTCCTGCCTAGAGAAGTTCGATAACATTTGTTGTAAGTGTGGTTCAGTGGTGATGAATTCTCTTAGCTTTTGCTTGTCTTTAAAGCTTTTGGTTTCTCCATCGAATCTGAATGAGATCCTTGCTGGGTAGAGTAATCTTGGTTGTAGGTTTTTCCCTTTCATCACTTTAAATATATCTTGCCATTCCCTTTTGGCCTTCATACTTTCTGCTGAAATATCAGCTGATAACCTTATGGGGATTCCCTTGTATGTTATTTGTTGCTTTTTCCTTGCTGCTTTTAATATATTTTCTTGGAATTTAATTTTTCTTAGTTTGATTAAAATGTGTCTTGATGTTTTTCTTCTAGGGTTTATGCTGTATGGGAAGCTCTGCACTTCCTGGTCTTGGGTGGCTACTCCTTTTCCCATTTTAGGAAAGTTTTCTACTCTAATCTCTTTGAATATTTTCTCAGACCATTTCTCTTTCTCTTTTTCTTCTGGGACCCCTATTATTCAAATGCTGGTGTGTTTAGTGTTGTCCCAGAGGTCTCTGAGACTGTCTTCAATTCTTCTCATTCTTTTTTCTTTATTCTGCTCTTTGGCAGTTATTCCCATCATTCTATCTTCCAGCTCACTTATTTATTCTTCTGCCTCAGATATTCTGCTATTGATTCCTTCTAGTATATTTTTCATTTCAGTTATTGTGTTGTTCATCTCTGTTTGTTCTTTCGTTCTTCTAGGTCTTTGTTAAATGTTTCTTGTATTTTCTCAATCCATGTCTCCATTCTATTTCTGAGATTTTGGATCATCTTTACTATCACTACTCTGAATTCTTTTTCAGATAGGTTGCCTCTTTCCTCTTCATTTCTTTGGTCTTGTAGGTTTTTACCTTGCTCCTTCATCTGTAACTTATTTTTTGTCATGTCATTTTTTTTGATAGGTGGGACTGTGTTCCTTTCTTACTCGTTGTTTGGCCTGAGGCTTCCAGCACTGGAGTTTGTAGGCAGTTGGTTAGAGCCTGGTGTTGGTGCTGAAGTGAGGACCTCTGGGAGACCTCACTCTGATTAATTTTCCCTGGTGTCTGAGGTTCTCTGTTAATGCAGCGGTTCAGACTCAGTGCTCCCACCACAGGCTCTCAGGCCCAACCCCCAACCCATGAACCAAGATCCTGCAAGGTGCACAGCATGGCAAAAAAAAAGAAAAAATGGAGAAGAACAATAACAAAGAATAAAAAATAAAGTAAAACTAGAAAACTAACATATATTAGAAAAAATAAAAATATAAATCAAACAACAACTGGAAGATGAAACAGAAACGCAGTAGCAAAAAAAAAAAGCCAGAAGGCCTTTGGCTGTGGGGTGGCAGTGTTTAGGCTGGGGTGGGGCCTATGTCAGGACCCATGAGGCCAGAAAAGGCCCTGGGGGAGGTGTGGGGGGTGTGAAGCTTAGGCTCAGCATGGCCGGAAGGGGCCCCAGAGTGCCTCCAGCCTTGGAGGTTGGAGGGCCAGGCCCAGGACTCCAGCAGGCTCCCTGAGGCTGAGTAGGCAGGGAAAATGCTAACTGTGTTCCTCTCCAATCCTCCAAACCCCTGAGGGTCTCCCTCTTTTCCATTGATTCCCTTGAGGTGAGTGGACCTCTCCAGGTGTGGTAATCCCTCTCCTCCCCCAGCCACCCCTCAGGGGCACCGTTCCCATCTGGCCTCCACCTCTCCTCCCCCCTTCCCCCCCCACATCTTACCTGGTCTCTTGGGGGTTCCTCCTCTCCCCTTGGGTGTTGAGGTCCCCCACCAGCATCTGGTAGGTGCCCTAGTTGTGAGGAGACGTGAACTGTGCATCCTCCTACTCCACCATCTTGGCTCTGCCCCCCCAACCCTTTTAAATTTAGTATGTTCTTTAAAAAAAAAAAGTCATTTTCAAATTGACTGACTGAACTAAAATTTGAGGTAAAATTTATTATCTAAAAGTGTCATTTATTCATTATATTTAATGTTTATCTGTGCTTCTATTTTAAAGATTAAAGTTCAGGGAACTTTTTAAAAAATCAGAAAGCATATATTAATAGTTGGAAAGATTCTATTATTATGTTTTATATCTAGGGTGAAAAAATATTTAATAGCATGTATGTTTCAAATTTGTCCTGAAATTTTATACTTGAGCTTTCTTGTAAGATTTCTGGATTTCTTTATGGATAAAAATGAGACATGTGTGTAGTTGCAAAAGTCAGTGAATGATAATATTCTTATTTTTCCTATTGTAAAATAGAATTATTATAAAAGCTGGAAATAATGCAGGTAATATATTCAGCACAATATCAGACGTAAATAAATGGTCTACTATTAAAATCTCTCCTATTAAGCAGAGTGTGTCCACTTCATTTAAGTAGACAGTTTAAGTACATTTACTGTGGATAGATTTGTGGGATCCAGTTGAAGAACTTTAAACATTTTACTAACCGCTCCCTGTAGAGTTACACCCTAACCCTGTAAAGAGCTAATAATTGTCTTCTCTTCTTATCCCTGTGGCCTTTAGATCTCATTTCCACAAATCCACCTCCTCCATTTCTAGCTGTTCTGCATAATAGTTCCCTTTGGCTCAGGTGTCGCAGCATTCCACAGTTGCTTTATGACACTTAGGAATTACACTTCCTTCAAAGTGAACACATTCTCAACCCCCAACACCATAGGCTGCCACATATTGGGTAAATGAATGAATGAATGTAGTATATAACTACCTGAGTAAATGATTATTCTACTTACTACCAACTTGATTATCTTATTGGTCTCCATGCTTCCAGAGGTATAGCCATGAAAAAAAATGCAGCACTACTAAATCCTACCACAACTGTGTACTCTCCTCAGCAGTGGCAGTCTTTGCTGTAGTGTGGGGCTGCACTATGGAGCAAGAGGGGCTGGAGCAGGCACTGGGGCTATAGCAGAAAACCAGCCAGAGTCAGGGCAGTCTCAGTCTGCTTCCTCTACCTTGTTTCGGGACCAAGCAAACCTGTGTTTACTCTACACAAGTGGAGTCCAAGTTTCTCACAAGCCTCCCCTGCCAGTCCCACTGGTCTTCAAACTAGACAAGGGGACTCATCTTCCTGGTGTCAGACCCCAGGGCTGGGTGCCCAATATGTGGTTTGAGCTGCTTACTCCCCAGGGATGATCTGAGCTCAAGTAACACCCCCTCTTTTGTGTCCCCTCCTAGGGGTACAGGTCCTGACCTGATCACTTCTATTCCCTTTCTACCCAACTCTGTGTGGATATTTCTTACAGACTTGGTTGTATAAGAGTCTTTCTGTCAGTTTCTAGTTTGTTTTTGGTGAGCGCTGCTTCAAAGGTAGAAGTATTGTTTATGTGTTCATAGGGTGGGGGAGGGATGAGCTCAGCAGCCTCCCACTCCACCACCTTGCTCTCCTTCCTCCTCCCTCTAATCCTCCCCTTTGGCTACACCTAAAGAATTGAATATGTGGCATTTTTCAGCTTCCACACGAGGGTGACAGGAGGTAGGTACAGAAAGAGTGGTTACTGGAGAAGCAACTAATAGTAACTTTGATGACACCAAATTAAAAACTGAGCAAGCTGTGAAATGCCTATTAAAGGATTATTTTAATTTGTCATTTTGAAACATATGTGTTCATTCACACATTTACTTTGTTTATTCTACAAACATTTATAAATGCCATACCTCTACACTGAGTCAGTGATGAGCATATAGAAAGCAAAAGGAAAGTCCTGGTCTACTCCAGTAGGTAAACAGAACACACACATAAAAACCAATCAAACATAGGCACAAATAATGCAAATGAACTTCAGAAGTGAATAAAGTACAGTGAGAGTAACCTGAGAAGTCATCTCACAGAGCTGAGTTTTCAAAAAAAATTTATAGTTATTTTTGTATACTATAGTTAGAGTTCATTGATGTAACAACTTATTTTTCAGAAGATGTTAGAAAACAAGCAGCTCTGCTAGAATAAGCAAGCAGAATTAATTAATTTTGGACACTGACTCATTCTTAATATCCAACAATTTTCAATGTGATACACATACTAGAATTTTTAATGAAACAAAGCAAAAATAATTTTATTATGAAGAATAAAGCATTCCAAACTTGAATTCATATTATAAATCTGTATGTAATATGTGATATATTCTGCTTTAAATATGCATTTATAGATCTTTGACATATTTAAAATACAACATGGTTACCTACAAAGGAAAGAAATAGAATATGTTTAATTTTCACTTCTGTTTTTATCTTTTTTACAATAAATATATATTACTTTTAAATAAGAAAAATCATTTTCAAAAAATTTACTTTATTATCTATAACTGTTCTCTGAATATTACAAACAGAGTTACCAAACATATAGTAAGTATTAAGATAATTAATAGATTCTGTTGCCTTTTTCTCTTATCTTTGACTTGGCTTTTGAAATCACTTTATTGATATTGCACTATTTCACTCCTAATTTCTTCATACTGCTTTCTCTGATTCTACTGTTTAAAAGCATTCCAGAGTCACTTGGTAGAAAATAATCTACAATATGAACAAAGTCACTTTGCTTGCTTATTTACTGTATTTTTTGAAAGTTTTGGTTTTTTGGTAGTAGAGGTACAGCTATTAATAATAAATAGTATGTTCCTATTAACTTCTCATTTTATGAAAGTTCACAAAATTGTGATATTTTCAAAGACAAGTGTTATGAGAATTCAGGTTGAAGAAGTCTAAATATCCATTTTTATCATGCAAAAGTTATTTGCAGCAGCAATTCATTATAAAATCTACTACAACTACCCAACCATGTGTTTTAAGGTATATATTTCAGATGGGCAGCAAAAACTAACAATAATGAAAAATTCAGGAATATGGAGTATCGTTTTCTATTATTAGCCTTGCCACCAATGAAACACACAGCCTTGTGTCTCAGTTTCCCATTTTCAACTTACCTGCAATGCAATATCAAATGTTAAATGAATAAGATGTCATAAAGTACTTCAGTGGAAAATATTCTATACATTTAAAAATGGCATGCTTATTAATATCACTATAAATTATTAAACTGTGATATAGTTATCATTACAATGATTTTTATTATATTATCTTGGATTGTCTTTCTCTAATTGAAAACTACAGACATACAGACTAATTCTCCTGACATTTGCTATTGTCAGCAATAAATGTTACAAAATTGCCTGGATTATATTCAAACAAGCAGCACATAAGCACTATTTATCAATATTATTCAGGATACTTAAGTATTCAAAATCCATCCTTGTGTCTTTATATCCAAGTTGTTTGATCTGTTAACATTTGAGTTAATTCATGGATTCTCCAGAAGATCCAGATGTCTTTCCTATTCAAGTGTTGAAACATTGGTTTGAAAAGCTGTTTGCTAAGGTTAAAAGTAGGCACCATCTGTATAGGAAAGAAAAAATACCCTTGTTCACTTTTGTTTCTGTGATGACCTCTGAAAATGAGGTCGAATCTGTGAAGTATGTAAGTATGAAGTGTGCTGTAACATTCTTTTCCTTTTAAAACAAAGAAACTTCAATACAATGTAGCAATTTGTAAATATAATTTAAAGAGACAGAGGATCCTTTAGAAGGACGCAGGAAGAGCTTTGCTTCTATACACTAAATGAAAATGTCTACCTCAAGCAGCAGGCCTATAACTCATATTTTTAAATGTTCATTTTTTACATTTAATTTTTACAATAATCATATGAGATAGGCATGATTATTTCTACTTTGAAAATGAGGAAATCTGAGGCTCAGAGAGTTTAAGAAACATACAAAGATTGACACAGCTACATAATGGTCAAGTCATAATTAAAATTCAGGTTTATTTGATTCCGAAAGCCACATCCACTTTTAAACACACATTTCATCATTCTGTGTAATGCTTACATTGATAGGACTTCAACATATAGAGATATTGTTCATTAATTCATTTTACCATTTATTTAACAAAGGTATCAGTCATTTGAGTAACTCTACTAGAACTCTTTCACTGTAATTAGATTAAAGCAACTTTGAGATTTTATTACCAGAAATGATCATGTATGATATTATCCATATACAGGATTGTAAATACAGTGAGAATGGAAATAATTAATCCTGAACAAGTTGTCATGGACACAGAAGGAGCTGTGGTTAGCTGCTAAAACACCCTTATAAGTGAAACAAGATAAAAAACTAGAATTTGGGAGGTGAAAATTAGGTGACTTTTGTTCCTTCCTAGCATATTAAAAAGTGACTTTGATCAGTAGACCTAAGTCACATCCTGTACAACTCAGAATAGCATAGTTTCTGGATGAAAGTGGCAAATGGAACAAATTGAGTGTTATTGTTATCTATCAAGATAAAAATATATAATAAGAACAAGAAAATATTTTTTCATTTTTTTTACTCTCAAATGTTGATCAATACAAATTTTCAATATACCTAAAATGGTATAAAACAAAAGGAGAACCAGATTTTATCTCAAATTGCCATTAGTAAAGAAATGTTTGCAGTGTACTTATCATATTTAAAATATTAAATACTACCACTATATTTTATCTATGCACCTTATCTATATATTACTGGAAGGATATGCTACTCTCTGGAATTCATGCTACTTCTGAAGATGAAATAATTCTGGTTTCAAAAATACAAAAAGGAGGAGTAAAAAATTAAAAATGCAAAAGTTATCCCTATGAGAAGACTCCTCTCTTTTTCAGTAGTAACTCATTCTTTCTTGGAAGATAACCTAATTCTTTCTTTTAAAATGTATACATATTGCTCAGAAATTCTTGAACTTAGAGAGTTTCTAGTTATTCCAGTAATGACTTCCAAATATCATAGTTCATTTTAATAAGACTTAATTCAATTTAGGAGATGATTCTGCTTTTGACAGTATTTGTGGCTTATTAGGTGAAAAGGCAATGAATCAATCACAAAAGTGAGCTGTAGTCTCAAACACTCTGGGTTCCATTAACTATCCACTTCAGAGCTATCACTTAG
The DNA here is from genome assembly GCF_949987535.1 of Balaenoptera acutorostrata. NCBI lineage: Eukaryota > Metazoa > Chordata > Mammalia > Artiodactyla > Balaenopteridae > Balaenoptera > Balaenoptera acutorostrata. The sequence goes on from NC_080072.1 coordinate 78,411,570, forward strand.
CAATGTGCACAAATCTATCTTGAACACATTTATATTATTTTTCTATCCTTCCTAGAATTTTATGCTTCATTATCAATTATATAAAGTCATAGTCCCTTTATGTGTTCTTCAGAATTCTAGGGATACCTTCCAATTCTGGTGTCCTAGAATGGGGTCTGTGATCCAGATGTGCTCTAAGAAGAGTTGTTGACATATTTTGAATTCTAATCATATTCAGTCTTAGCTTTCACCATTACCAACTGAAAACTCCTAAAATGTTTTGTTCTTCCTTCAGAAGTAATTCCATGCTTTTGATCAATTTAATGATACAACTTCAGAGGTGGTTGCTCAATGTGTGTATTTAAATTCCTATCACTGTGAATGTATTCATTCTATACTTGGTAGGTTATAAGAATCTTAATTAACTTAAACAAGCACGTGACCCCATTTTTTGACTTTAGGAAAGTTTGCTTGTTCTAGAGCATTTCATTTTCCTTGATAAACAGACACCTAGACAAAAAGGAATGCAGTTATTCATGAAGTCATAAATCAGTATGCTTAGAGGTTGGAAAAAGGAGGACCTATATAAGGCCTGGGAAAGAGTGTAGTTTGGCTGGAAAACAGAATGAAGAAAGAGGAGCAGAGGGAGATGAGTTTGAAAAGCTAGCTTTTTAATTAGAATAATAGAATTGCCAAACTAAAGCAAAGTGCTTTGAAAGCTCAGCCAAATTATGCCATACCAAGGGTGGAGAGGGATGTAATGAAAGCTTCCCCAAAGAGAAGACTTTTGGGGGAAACATATTAATCATTCATGAAATAAGTAGTAATTGAGCTCTTTTGGATGTAGGGATTAAAATAAAGAAAGTTCAAGAAAATGGCAGTTTCTTTTATTACTGTGTGGTTAGAACTGCCACAAATTTAAAAAGGGAATAGGTACAGAAGGAGGAACAAATTTGGTAGGGGGCAATGGCTTGGGTTTCACAAATGCACATAGGTGGAAATTCATCCTGCACATTGGGAAGTGCTAATAATGAAGCACTAGATCTGGAGAGTTACATATGCTTGAAATTAAAAGGCATAAAAAGCATAAAAGCATATGCGATCATCTGGGACTATGTATAATGAAAAAAAATAAGGAGATCAAGAGAGAAAAGAACAATGGCAATATTTAGGATATAAGTTAAAATAATGTCAATAGTAATAATAATAATAATAGAGTTTACCTTTGCTTGTGTTATGTAGAACTTTATGAAAAGCGTGTTGTTGGAACTTGATCTCACATCTAAGCAATTAATTTTATTAAAATATTTTCCTTACTACAAGACACTTGCAGTAGTCTTCACTTGTGCACTTATTTTAATTCATTCAAAATAAATATTTAATTATTATCATTGAATAAGAATCAAAAACTAATGGGGTGATTAAGTAGCTTTCCTGCACTTTTGTCAATCATATCAGTGTTTGGGAATACCACGGAAATTATCCATTATTTAAAGGAGTAAACCACTGTCTCTATCAATTTTTGCAAAATAACAACAAAATATCCTCTCATTATTAATTAAACCTCTTGATTTAAAATTCTTATTTCCTAAATTTGTATGTGTTGATGTCGGAAACTTTTCTTTACTGAGTAAAGTTCTGTTCAGTAACATGCATAATGATGGAGTGAGTTTCAAAAATTTCAAAATGTGATTTATCTAACCATTTCACTATCTACATTTTTTAAAAAATTTCTTCTCTCTGGAAGACTTTTAAATTCTATATAAGCGACCTGTTTAATGACCTAAGGAAAGAAGAGTTCTTGTCAAAATAGAGTGTTGATTTATTTGTTTGTTCGTTTAACTATAAGGATACAGAATTAACTATGCAAACTGTAGCATAATCAAAGTTGCTTGTAATCCACTAGATGTAATCATGTGCTATATATCTCAATTAATCTTGCAGGCTCTGGCTAATCACTTTCCCACCAGGCAGGATCACACAACTCACAGAGCCAGGATTATTAAAATCCATATTTCACATTAACAGCCACGTGGATGAGATTAGTTCCTAAGTAGTAATGCACCTGCCATAAATTCCTCCCTACTGTTATCTTCTGAAATACTGCTCTGTCAGAAGATGAAAACTACATGATGTGCATTCAGAGCCGGTTTACAGTGTGTTTTTTTTTGTATTGGTCAAGTAAAATTTATCTTCATCCCTCACTATTTTAAATGCATTATAGAATACAAAGTTATTTAAGCCTCCTATGCAAAATGTGGTAAAGGTCAAAGTGATCAAGTTGTTTTTTTCTTTAAATAAAGCATAAGTATTTTAACTTTAACTTATTGTCCTAAATGAACTTAAAAATAATTAAGGATTACAACTTTAAAAACTTATGGCTCATTTGAGTACCTAAATTAATTTTCCTTCCAAGATTATTAAAAATTAAAACTCCTGAATAACCTACATATTTATTTGTGCATGAATTTCAAATGAAATGAAATACACTAGAGTGAAGATAATAATGAACTAAAAATCAAAATGCCCAAGTCTTAGCCTTGGTTCTGTTATTAAGTGAATAATTTAGAGCTAGTCACACAGTGTCTCTCTTTTTCATAGGACTGGTGTAAAATTTACTTTTGGATTTGTTTTCTTCAATCTGAAAGCTAATCACTTGGAAGAAAATGAAAAGTCAAGTTCAGTCTTATATTTACTTTTTAAAAAAATTTTGGCCGCATTGTGCAGGTTGTGAAATCTTACTTCCCCGACCAGGGATCAAACCCAGGCCCCGGCAGAGAGGAGTCCTAACCACTAGATCACCCAGGAATTCCAATTCTTTATTAATCTGAGTTTGAAATATGATTATGTGAGAGATGTCAGGAAAAATTTATTCTACTTAAAACTTATAGTAACCCCACGATCTCTCAGCAATCTTATCTAAAATATTCTGTATTATTTGGTGAACATAAAAGAAAGTTTTAGAAATATCCCCATTTGGGCCAAAATGGGAAACGTTATTTTTGTCATTACTAATAAAATAATGGCATATATAAGTACTCTAAAAGATATAAAGCACTTTTGTGAGCCCTTTGTAAGAGAATCTTTGAAATGTGTGTCCTACATAGGTCTGGAGCTATTATTAATATTCTTGGTTTGGCACCAAATCTTTCTGTACCCTTTTTTTAAAGAGCCTTAAATATGGAAGTGAGCAACCTTCAGAGGGCAAACTTTAAAAGCTAGAGAATAAATTATGACCTAGACCACTGTCCTTGATGAATAACTATAGAGAGATATTCCCTGGATTGGTATAAAATTCACATTTTTTTCCTACTATGTGAAATACAGAGAAAATATTACAGCTATGAAAAATGGATACTGCTGTATAACCTAAATTTTTACACCTTTTAAGAAAATAGATGTTAATCCTTGTTATTGGGTTATTATAGTTTTAACATACACATACATAGAGATGCCTTAAACAAATTTACTCCTTTAATAATTTAAATGTTTTAAATGCATACATTTGACATTTGCATGACACACACAAATATTCTCATACCATTTCGTAATGCCACAGTCAATCAATCAACATTAAACTAGAAGATTAAAAGACCAAAATCAATAGAAATATAAAAGTTGACAGATGCATTAATTTTTCTTTCTGTACACATTGTTTATAATTCACATTGTTCAAAATTCTAATTAGGTATTAGAAAACAGCAACAACTACAACAAATCTCTGATTTGTTACGGCTTAAGCATTGCCAAGCAATCAAACATAACTGAACATTACATTATCCTTCATTTACCTTCTAAACTTGCTTTTCCTTTCTTTCTCACTCTGGTGAATGCATCTATAACTGAAGGTAAAGAAAGCGGTGTCACAGCCTCCCTGCTACCAGTGTTACCATTCTTGCAGTCAGTGGGGCTGAAAAACTTTGGGGTCATATTGACTAATCCCTCTCTTTTCTTTGATTCAAAGAGTCACAAGTGCTGTCAAATCTGGGTTATCTCCTACATTTTCTATTTCCCCTTTTTCTTTATACTGTCCCTGTCCATTCCACACTGTTTAAAATGTACTCTCAAGTAAATTATGTAAAACCTCCTACTAATTTTTCTGTCTCCACTCCTCCCTTATTCAAACCCACACTCCCGGACACCTCTATTGGTAATGTTTTTCACACACAAAACTGTTTTTGTCATCCCCTCCCACTTAAAAACTTTCAGTGTTTTCTAAATGTTTCCAAAAATAACATGCAAATTACTTTTAAGCTAATCTTAATAGCCACATCATCCTCTTTTTTTCTGACATAAGCTTGGTGTCATTACTAGCATTTTGTGTACAAGGAATTCTTTTACGTATTTGTACTTATTTTTTTTTTCTATCTACGATGCTCAATTTGCCTAGGCTCTTATACCTAAATTGACTATTCATCAGACTCCCTTAAGATGCTTGTTAAACATACAGAATGTCAAGGTGTTGTCTGGGAATCTGGTTTTAACAACTGTCTGAAGAAATTCTGATGTAGTTGCTATGGCATTCAGGAATCACAGGTGTGGATCATCTTTTGCCTTTTTAAAAGCCATATCTATTCTTCCAAACAGAACAAGCACTCTTCTTCCAGGGAGTCCTTTCTGATCCCATAGTATTTCCGGGTGGATCAGCAAAGTGCTTCTATAATTAAAGATTGGCAAATTTAAGACTGAAACTCTTGTCAACCTGACTTCATAATCCATAGCCTTTTTGTGACTATACATTATCTACCTGTGCCCAGAAATTGGGTTTCAACCCCAAATTAGTGTTTGGGCCAAGTGGTAATAGAAGAACAGCCCCCTAGATGTTCTAGAATTTCCATCTTCTCTCTGACCTCCCAACTTTTGCAACTTACTCTAAAAAGATTTACTTTTTAGAAATTTCTTATTGCTCTGTATTACTCCTCTTCTTAATAGTCTGTTTCATTTTCCTTTGATTCCTCTCTATTTTCAAAATCTAATTAAGAAAATAGAATTACTGGTTTCTAAATTAGTTTTGTCAATAGTTTTCTGTAATCCTATACCTTTAAATTTTGGAAAAACCACGGAAATTCAGTACAAGTATTGATGCTTTTTAAACTTTTATGGGAGAAAATGTAGGAATGATTTGTTATATCATAGAGAACTTGTCAACTAAGATTTTTGATTAATAAATCAGGCTCATTTACCTAGAGACATTTAAATAAAAGGTAGTAAGTTTTCCTGGAATGAGCTCCATGCACCTGGGTATGATTCCCATCTTACCAGACAATATATTATCAGGATATACTTGGGTAAATTACTTAATCTTAGCCAAATATGTTCTTCTGTGAATGTAAATGATATCTACTTTGAGATGTGGAATTTGACAATTTATATGAAGCACCTTGTACAATAGTAGGTCCTTTAAAATGATAGCTATTACAACTTAGGTGAAAGAAGAAATAGAACTCACGTTGTGCTCTTCATAGTTGCAATGATTTAAATGTAATAACTTTTCATGAGCCTCTGGCAGAGCAAATCTAAGCCTTGCCTGTAATGCTACAGGGCCCCTTGCATTACGGAAAGAGTACTGAAATTAAAGCCAGTGGGACTGGATTTGAATTCAGGCCTACCTTGTTTTAGCTGTTGTTAACCCCCATAATTCTCTTTATTTCTCTAAGATTCAGTTATTTTTTCCATCTGCAAATTAATGATAATATATCCTCACAGAGTTATTGCCTAAATTGGGCAATATTTCAATTAAAACAGGACTATTACAAATTAACAGGTTTTTAATAAGCAAATAAAGCTTTTTATGTTTGGGGTAAATCTCAATGGAAATTTGAAAAAAAACTTATTAAAGTGTACAATACATTATTGAATTTGGATTAGTTGGATTTTTATTAAGGAAAGGATACTGAAGCAAATTCATGCCCTTTGAGGGTTTTTGCTGAGGAAAGGGATTAGAGGAGAGTCCTTAGGTGTGGAGTTATATATTATAAAAAGATCTAACAAAAGTTTATTGCTGAGAAGTTTTCTTGGTGTTTATTTTACATTTACATCAGTGACAGAAGTACAGTTGGGATTTCTGCATTTGCCAAATCTTTATACAAAGCACTCTTGTTTTCCTTTCTCTTCCAGAAATGTTTCCTTTCATGTTTTACTTTTATTACACTACTAGTATTTTGGTGGTGTTGTTCTAAAAATAGAGAATGTACATTCTAGGCATTTGCTGATTTTTATGTCTGGCTCACTCATAAATGTCCCACGTGCTTCCCTGGCTGACACTTTTCCATGTATAGTCAGGGGACCTTCTGTAGCTCCATCCTAGGGCCACCAATGTTGCTGTTTTTGTCACCATCACTGCCTAGCATCCCTACTCTGTGGCAAGAATCCCATGCGTACTCCTTCACAAAACCACCTTCCAGTCATTCAGTAACAGTCCGTACTCTAATTGTCAAGGATGCAAGCAAACAAACCTTTCTACACACTTGTCTTTATTCACTCTCATAAAACCACCACAACCACACTTCTCTAACAGAGAGAAAGAGAGAGAAAGTTGTTGTGTTACAGAATTTGAGGTGTGCCTGACTCATAGTGAAGCCAAACAAACCTAAACATCGAAGTCTGCAGCAGAGAAAGGTTTACTGCAGGGCAGTGCAAGGAGAATAGGTGCCTCATGCCCCCCAAAATGAACTCCCCGAAAGGTTTCAGCGAAGCATTTTTAAAGGTCAGGTGAGGGAGGGGAGTTACAGTGTACGTGATCAGCTCCTGCACAATTTTCTAATCGGTTGATTGTGAAGTAACAGGGCAGTTCACGTCATTAATCCTCAGGCGCCAGTAAGTGTGCTCAAGATCATCAAACAGTTAATTTCTTCCATTTGGTGGTGTCTTTTAGCATCTGAAAAACTCAGGAAATGTGCATCAGATACTGTTATCTAGGTACTTCAGAGAGGACCTAAAGCAGAGGATATGGGGGAGGGGTCTGTCCTGGGAAGGCCCCATAGGGCCCTGCTCGGTTACAGCTGTTGTTTGTGAATCTGTGTTGTAAAGGATGGGAGGATGCTGAGACTGAATAGTGCAAAAGTGCATCTATGTAAGGGGGCATACCTGCCCCAGACCCCCTGTTCTAGACGACGTGTGTGTATAAGGATGGATGACAATTGCTTACATCCCAAGTGTAACACTTTTTCCTAGAGAAGCATTCTCACACTCTGGAGAATGAAATAATGCTAAAACAAGTTCACTATTAGAGAATTAAGAATATATCCCCAAATTAGCAAAGTACTCTGGATTTTTAAAGGAGGAATTGGTATGTTTAATGAAGGACAAGAGGGGAAAAACAGGGACTGATAATTTTGAATAAGTAAAACATTATTTAAAAATGCACTTTGTTTATAAATTGATTTGTTATAAGACATTTGGAACACAACTAAAAGATAAGTGGTAATTTAGATTTGTTATATAAAATACAGGATGCCCAGTTAAATTTGAATTTCAGATAAAGGATATATATATATATTTTAGTTACTATATCCCATATAGTGTATGTGACATATTTAAATGAAGGAGTCCTTTATTTATGAAATCTGGCAATCCTACTTGGATATATCCCATATAGCTTATAAAATTTCCAAATGGGTCTTAGAAAGCTATTTTTCAATTGTTTTTCCATCTTATAAATAAGCCTTGATTTTTTAAAAAAATAATCGTTAAATAGACTTTTGTGTAAAATGGAAGGTAGTGTTGACCAAAGCAATTCTATGGAGATGGGTGATAATGATAAATTTTTTGTTCGACATTTTTAATTCCTATAGTATACTCTTAAAAAAAATTCATGAGGTGAATATGATTTTGGTAGCTGTATTGTTATTCCATGGTTCAATCCCAGGTATAACTCCTAACATATTTACTTTTTCTTGGAATTCAGTAGATGTATAATAAAATAATTTTAGTTTATACAAGATATTCCTCACAGAATAAATATTCTCTATTCTGTTAGTCATCTTTTCAAGAGATATTTTTTGAACCCATCCTCCATGTAAATACTCGGAGTGACCTACAGAGAAAATTGTTGGAGTGAACATTTCTTTCTGTATCATAAATGTGTATATATGTCCACAGATAGAAATATGGAATCCAATGTACTGTTAACTATTAAGATTTCATCTCTTTCATTCAAGGGCATAAACTACAACTGGGGCATTTTATTGTAAAAAATAAACAATCCATTTTCTCCCTTCATTTAGAGAATGCATTACTGAAAAAAAAGGATTCTTGCCGTCTATGTACATTACAAAGGAACAAAAGCTGAGAAATTGAATTATCTGCATAGCTGAGCAAAAAATTGCTATTCTGTGCTTGATATGAGTCAAATATTTTTAATAGAATACTTACATTTTGTGAGCAGAATTAGGGCCATGCATGACATTAAAATTTCCCCTGGACATACAATAACTTGTATTACAGCTGACCCAGAACTCTTTGGGAAGACTTTTTTTTTTTCAGTCTTAGAGTTTAAGAGTTAAGTATTATATCATCCATGTAAAAATTATATTTGTACTTCTGAACTTCAAATATAATCATGGTACTATTATTAAGTAAATAAAATCTATTTTAATATAGTTATACAAAAATGACTACATAAATTATAGAGCCTTTGGTTGCAGTAGCTCTGTAGTATTCTACCAAAGGGAAATGTTACATGTCTTCATTGTAGATTCTTTTTGTGTTCTGCAGATCACCTGCATACTCACTCCAGAAGAAAAAACAATCGGCATTTCAACATTTCAACTAGCATAGCATAGATTTGAGTTTTAATTTTGACTGGTAGCTTATAGCAGAAAATTGTTTTACCATGTACAACATTTAGAATATCGAGCAGGACCATTTCACCACCTTGTGCTCTACTTTACAAAAGGAGTCTACCTAGTGAAGCAAGTTATCTGACGGTTTACATTTCTTATATTCTAGATAGAGAAAAAAGAAAGAAATTAATACTAAGTGGCTGCTTCCAAGCGCTCTGTGTATCATGCCTGCTACTTACACACATTATCTCATTTATTTGAAAAAGAATATTCCTAATTTAAAGATAGGCATTATCATCCTCTTTTACAGACAGACGTGGGGGTTCAGGGAATTACAGTAAATAACCCAGAGTCATACCAAAAGAAAAATGACATTGAAGTCAACAGCCAAGTACCATTTAATTCACAAATCCCTTATGTTCACTATATTCTGCCTGATTGATAAGTGATTATCATTTGTCTGATGAAAATATACTTATACATATTATTAATGTATCTAACCATTTCATCTGGTTGAGATACATCTCACGTGGGGAGCTGCCTTCAAACTGCCTCACTCCTCGAGAATATTTTTTTTAATGAGAGGCACTCTTGAGAATGATTAAGAGCAAGGGTTGTAGAATTTGAAAGATTGCATTTGAATCCAGGCTCTACCATTAGTTAATCTTTTTAAAGTCTTGGTTTTCTCACCTGCAAAATGGAGATGATAATCATACCTAACTTTGTTTAGGAATGAATGAGATAATACAAGGTTTTTAGAATGACTCCTAGCATATAGTAAATGCTCAGTAAATATAAGCTAATTGATTTGCATACAAAATTTTATTTTGTAAAAGCAGAAAAAAGGAAAGAACTTTGAAGAGAGAAACCTGAATAGATTAGAATAGAATAGAATAGAATAGAACAGAATAGATTAGTCCCTGGGATCTAGTGATTACACGGTGAAGGGCAGCAGTTGGAAAATCTCTGTTTTTTATTTTGTTTTGAGAGACTGTCCATAAAATCAGCAGGAGAATCTCTCTATATCCAGCTGACAAATGTAAGGATAAGGCCATCCTTCCCACCCCTACATGAATCTAGAACCTTCCAATGCTATACAGGTTGGCAGCCTGAGGGCACCAAGAACTAGAATAGTCAGTGGCTTTTTTTAAATAATGACACTGGTGAGGCTCCTTCAGAAGGCTATGAATGTTGTCCACTGGATTCAGAGCAAGAACGGAAGTATAAGGTAGACCCCAAAATCTAGTTTATGTCTGTCTAGTTTCAAAAGCCTCATTGAATACTCCCCAAAATGCCTGAGGTGACCTTGACAGAAAGAGGACATGTACAGAAGGCAAGAACAGGTGTTTTAGATTATCAATTCTAACTTGGTATAACACTGTATGTTCAGGTTGGGAAGATTTTAAACTATTTGATAGATTTTAATATTTATATTATATGCATACATGAATTGGCCCCACCCCCAAAATAAAATTTATGTTTAATGTGTCAGGGAAGTGGAATTTTGTCAAGCAAAAATATATTTACATGACAAAATCATTGACTCACAAATTATTTTTGTTGTCAGAAATAAAGAGAAAAAAAATCATTAGCACTAGTATAGAAATTCACTTCCCAAGTAATCGTAACATTATTGGTTTCCACATGTGACTTTAGTCATCTAACTTCAAAGAAACTTATTGATTTGGAGATTTTCATTAGCAAAATGGCCCTGAGAAGGTATCTTAGTAGTTATACTCTGTATCTTAGAATTTAACATTATATTGCAATCACTCAAATTTCATATAGTTTTCTTTTGTCTTTCAACTATGACCTCTCTTGGGTCAAGAACTATTTTGTTTATCCCTTGTGAGCCTGTAACAATCCCTAGTGGAACAATATGCCCATAGAAAGTAATTTTAAAGTATTTTTAACAAATTGAGATACTATTCAATTTTCTGTCCTCTTCTTACTAGAATTTACTGGGGCATTTTAAACTAATGAATGTTCCTTCCGCAAATTCTCTCCTCTCTGAATGCTTTCCATGATATTTCAGGTTATCTTTGTTTTCTATTCCTCTGCCGATCCTCTTCAGTATCCAGAGTGAGCTCATCTTCTATCTCCAGCCAGACTTTTGTCTGGATGCTGGCATTTATCATCTGCCTTCCCAACTGCTCCTATGCAAGTCCTATAGACCACTTACCCTCAACACATCCAGCTGGACTCATCAGCTTCAACCACTTCCCAGCTCCTCTTTATATATACTCTATCTCAAACGACATGCAGCCCCTATAGCTTGTAATAAACCTCCCTCCTTCAGTGTTCACAGAATTAATACTGCAAACCAACTCTTGTATGGGGTAAGGCTAGAACTCAAAATTTTTAGGGGCTATATTTAAATAGTTTATGTCTCCTTACTCTAAAGGAAGAATATATCCCAAGAACATGTTAGTAGAATGAATAAAATTGTGTTTCGGATATTCATTCATTCAATAATTTTTTAAAATGAAAATGTTTTATTTTTAAGTATTGTTCTAAATGCAGTGTGTTATTGGAGAAAATAGAAAAAATGTTTAAGATGTAATTTCACACTCAAGAAGCATACCAGGGGAGTAGCTAAGTGAATCAACTATGCTTTCATTTCTGTACTATTTTTTTAAATTTAGTAGCATTGGCAAAATTAAAATGGAGCATTCCTTCTTCCAATTGTTTTTCCCTTTGCTTATTACCCTGTAGAATTGGAATCCACGCAGTGTACATCTATATTTGCTGTTTTTGGATAGCTTGCCAATTATTTTTCTGTCCTTTTGTAATAACACTTGCAAGCCTGTATTATTTGTAGTTTTATTTTTTAACTTTGTTATGTGTGTTGAACTTTCTAAAGGGAGAGTAAATCCAAGGTTGTCACTATTCTTCTGAATATAGAAGACCAAGGAAAAGACTGGGATATAGTATAGATTAATAATAATTGGCAATATGTTGTTTATTTCTAACTATTTAAAATGTCATGATAAATTTTCAGAAGAGCTGTATAAATACAATGTAGAGGAGTTATTGCTAGAGAGTATGTGTGTGCATTACCAATACAATACTCTTAGAAGTATAAAACATAATATAGAAAAAAATTAAGAATATAGTTTTCTATTGTGTCTTTTGGATGAGGAAGAGAGGTATGTGTTTTTTTATGTTTTTATTTTTTAATTAAACAAGTGTTCTGAATTAAACTTTTTAAATTCAACACTTTTAATCAGCATTTCTTCAGTTAAATGCAGATAAATCAGAGGTAAGATGTGGATATCACCAAAATCTTGTTCTAAAAATGAATGATAGTAAGATGATAGAAAAATGTGAAAATCCAAGTGTTCTTCAAATGCATATACAGAAAAAAAATTGTCAGAATTCACATCGGTCATAAGTACTCTAAATATTATACTGAATGAAATGTTTCTGGGTAATATTCAAAATGATCCTGATATTTGAACACCTTATTATTCAAAGAATATTATAGTTGGAGAAAGTAGTTTGAGCTGCATGGATCCAATACAGCCATGACAAGTCAACACTCAGGACTACCCTAGAACTTTTCCTACCTTGTTCTGCTATCCTTCATTGCTAATTCCCACCCTCATGGATTTTTTTTCTTCATTTTATTGGTTTTCTCACTGTGAAGTGCCAAACTTTTTCTGAAGAGTATTATTTAACTTTTAGTGGCCTTCCATTTGATCATGCCAACAAATCATGTCCAGGAGTCATCAAGCATCTTCAGGAGTTATTTCATTTATTTGCTGATAACCTCATTCTTCATGATTATTCTTTTAAGCTTTTTCCATTGTCTTCTATATTGTATTAATTACTCATTTATTCAGCAATAAATATTTATTAATCACAACTGCACTGTTAGGAGCAATGGGGAAAAAACAGAAATGCACTTTTTGACAAGCTAATTGGTTCAAAATATATATTGCTAGTTTTTAAATCTGTCTTAATATCAGTATAAACAGATGCTGTTCTCAGAGATTCTGATCTGGGAGAGGATCCAGGATGTTTAGAAGATTTCCTTAGTAATTCTGATATATAGCCAGTTTCAGAACCAAATATAAATGAGTAAAATGTATTTTAATCATGGAAGAGAAATTTGAGAATCTTCAGCTTGGGGATGCTTCTTGTAGCTGTATGAATGTGTAAAGCTGAGAGAAAGAGAAAGCACAAAGGGAAAAAAGACTAAGACCGAAGCTTGGCATGCATCTCTGGACTGGTCAGGATCTTGAGACGAACAAAACATGAGAATGGTAATCCATAGCATCAAATGCTCTAGAGAGCTAGCAAGGTGAAAAAAAGTAATCTTAATTGCCATTCACTGAGATCTTTCTATGTACCAAATATGCTGTCACAGACTTTGCCATGTTTAATTCTGCAATAGCTATATAGAAAAATACTCTTCATATGTATTAAGTAACTTGCTCAAGGTCCTATAGTAGTAAGGCCAGGATTCAACCCTCTTTCACCTACACTACCCATGTACTGGTTTTTGAACATCATCATCCTCAAGGATTTTCACCTATAATAGAAAAAAATAGCTCTTAAACTCAAAAGAAAGAAAAAACGATTGATAGAATGAAGTTCCAAAGAAGAGAGTACAAAGTAAGATTAAGATCACCATAGAGTGTCTTATTTAAGAAGGACACTTAAATGTGTCACTTAAATAAGGTCACTTAAACTCAGGAGCTTGTGTGAAGATATATTGAAATGTTTGTAAAAAAAAAATGTATTTGTAGGGGTACAATGTATACACATGTAAAATATGCTTCTTATAACCTAACAAAAGTAGAATGGAGAGAGAGTATGAAGATGAAGCAAGATGTTGAGGCAAGGGATTAGAAATTTAAGGAAATTCAAGTCAGTCCTAGTCCTTTTAAAGTATGAGGAAGAGTAAATGTGCTGAGAGGTAAGAAACAGGTTTTGGCCAGAGAATTACAGGTATTCTTGGTAAGACCCTATCCTTCATTGTACCCACAACCCTCGGACCTCCAGTCTTACCCTCACATACGTATTATATATTTGGAGTCTATCAGGATTGCCAATCATCCATCATCCTTGCATTCTGATTCCCACAGGGACTTCTACACCATTTTATTTGATCCCATTTCCCACCTACCTACACTCCTGAAACCCTTTAACCTCTGGAACTCAGAGTCAGCAGCAAACCCCACAAATCCTGCACTTCTTTTCTCAATACTATTCACTCAAGCATTGTGCTCTAGCAGAAAGCTGCTCCTCTCCTAAGGCATTCTGTCATGGAGATGAAAGAAGTGTCCTCCTTACTTCTCTTTGCTGCTTTCAGATTATTCTCTCTACCTCTCTCTAGGAAACACAAACAAACAAACAGAAAAACATAAACTTTGAATGTCATGACATCAGACAATATATTGATACTATCCATTACTCATTGCAATCAACTTTCAACTCCTCATTTACTCCTTTTGATACCTTAAAGATTTAAGCTCCTGGCTCACTGTTGCTTTATTTCCAACAATACTCTTGAAACCAAGTGGGGCCCTGTGGGGCTCCTGGGCACAGAGGCTTTTTTGTCCCCTGTTTCTAGTAGGCAAGACTGTAGCCTCCATGACCTTCCCTGAGTTCCAAAGTGCAGATATGAACAGTTGCTAATCAAAGGAAGAGCAGCCAAGAAACCACCACCTGAGGCAAGATTAAAGGAACCAGAGAAGCTCATCAAGATTAAGAGATGGACCACCTGAGACCCTGCACACACCCTAATCTTGTCAGCAACCCCACCCTTGAACTATGGCTATAAAACTCCTCATCAAATCCTCCCAGGTTGGGACACATAGATTTTCAGGGCAGGAACCTGCTGTGTTCCCCTTTGCCTGGCAAAGCACTAAGACTGTCCTCTACTTCACCCAAAACTCTGTCTCCGAGATTTGATTTGGCAATGGTGTACAGAGAAGCTGAGCTTTTGGCATCACTCTTGTCATAATCTTAGTCATTTCAATATCCACATACTGATATCTAACCCTGTTAGTTCCTCATTCCCTCTTTTAATGGTCTCATCTTCTACATTTCCTCAGATACCCATTCCCTTTGTCATATCCTAGATGTTGTCCTTACCAATAACCTTAATCACTTTCTAAACACACACACTCTCCTATTGTTTCCCAAATAATACACTCTATCTTTTCCATTCCAAGTCTTTTGACTCCACTGGAATCTACAATCCATTGTTTCTATCACCTTTTTGCTGTCCAGAGTAATCATTCCATATATTCTTTTCTTTAATCCAACCTCCAACGCCTCTATCCCCATCATCACTCACAGCTGATGACTCAGCTTCCTATTTCCCGGATAAAATATAAACAACAAAGAATGTGTCTCCAAGCTTCCACCATCATACCTGGATTCTGCATTTGAGCCCTGTTTGTTTTATTCCATAGCACTCACCACCATCTAATATGCTATATGTTTTCCTTATGTATTTTGTAAATTGTATATTCTTTGCCCCTCTGCTGCCATTACAAATTTCAAGTGGGCAAGGTTTTTGTCTTTGCTATTTATCACGGTGCCTATAATATCTACAATAATGTTTGGCAAGGGAAAGGCACAATAAGTATTGTGTGTGTGTGTATATGTGTATGTATACATGGAAAAATAATTTTCCCTCTACCATTCTAGGTTCTTGGTTGAGACTTCCCCCTCCCCCATAAATAAAAAAAAGGAAACATTAATAGGAGAACAGTAAATAGAATTTTAATAACATGTATAATTCCTATATACATGGTGACATCCAGGGAAACTGAGTAACTCTCCAAAATGTTCCAAGCCACCATCTTAAATACTATCTTCAGCTAGACCAAAGAGAGATGTTGTGGTTGAGGGGTAGGGACAGACCAGTTATGGGAGATACCAGGAAAAACACAGTAAACAAGGGTATAGTTGTTCTGCTGATATAAGTCTGTGCCTCTCCATTGATAACAATTTCTAGAGATTTGGTTATTCCTTTCTTCCTGGTGCAAAGAGGAGGACACCCTTACAAATGGAGATTGTCTTTATCAATGTAAATTTCTTTTAGGAAAATGCAACTTCTACTCAGCTTTCAGAGCTTCTCCTGTGTCTGCTATTTCTTAAAAATAATCACCCTAAAATGAAAGGGGCATATTTTGGGGTGACAAATTCTGCTCCCTTTCAGATTATATACACACATATTTTATTTAAATAATTTTATGAGGTAGATCTTAGATTTTATGAGGTAGATCATTTTAGAAATGATGACACTGAGGTTCAGACAGTTTTTGACTTTCTGAGAACCAATGATCCATCAAGTGGTGGAGCCAGAGTTCCAGCCCGTGTCATTCTAAACCCAAAGCTAAGTATGTGCCAACTTAAGTCCAAAATATTAGTTCTAATAGTCTGAATACTTGATGTTTGTGCCCCAGAATATCTTTCCAGGTTTATCTCACTCTACCTTCTTACACACACCTTAGACTCATTAATATCAACCTGGAAAACTTCCTGTCCTTCAACATGCCCTAAGCTGGGCCAGCCCAGCAATTCATGTGATAGGTGTCCTGTCCCAGCATCTGCTCTGTCTTCTGCCTGTTGAAATTGTATTTATTCTTCAGGACAGATACAAAATACTTCCTCTCTTTCTCTCTCTCTTTCTCTCTTTCTCTCTTTCAAATTCCTCTCAACTGGATTTTCTCTTCCCTTCCCTTAACTCTCAACAATGTCACAATCTACCTTAGAGCACTTCATCCAGACACCCTAGCAGATAACCAGCTCCTTGCAGTGTTTATTCATTTTTATATTTTCCATACAGCAACACCACTGGATGTTTTTCACCTGATAATTATATGGGTCTTTGAATACTTACTGACAACCATTGTTCCCAGCCATTACATTTGTTAATTAATTCACTTCTCACAATTCTGTGACAATAGTTACTATCATTATCCAAAATTTTCAAATTGGAAAATGAGGTACAGAGAACTTTGACAGGAAGTTACTCATCTGGGAGTATGAGGTCAAAATCTCATAGCTAGTGATTTTTTGAGCTGGAATTTGAACCGAGGCAATCTGGTTTCGCAGGACTTGTATTTTTTAGCCATGAAAAGATACAATCTTTCAGCTAGTGGTTGGTAAATTCACCATAAATATTGGTTGACTCCAACAGGCTGAATAACAGCATCTTAAAAATATTATAAAAACACAGGGATACTAAAGGAATGGGTGTCATCTTGTGCTATCTTATCTGGCTTTAGATGACAAAAGCAGGTCATTGTAATTACAAGCTTTATAAATGTTCCTGTTAGGAGCAATCATAAAGGGCTCATTAAGGCTAATTGTATTGAATTAAGATGGAATTTGCATTGTACATCAAGTGATAAAAGTTTGCATGCACCAGGCAAGCTAAGTTTTTTAAAGCATGCTTCCAAGATTAAGTAGAAGACTTGATCATGTAGAAATCAACTGAAATCTTTTGTAGAGTCTCAAATTGGTCCAGCAAAGGGAAGAAAACATCTGAAATTTTAGTTGCATAATTACCTGTGTAAATTGATATGAAACTTGCCTTTCACAATTTTTCTTCATTCTGGCTGGCCTCAGCAAACAGTGTTGCCACTGTTGGGGTGGGAATTTTCCTCTACCTTTCTAGGTTCTACTGGGTGGTCTAAGGGTTAAATTGATATGAGACAAATTGACAGGAGAAAATCAAACAGAAGTTTAATAACATGTGTACATAGGAGAGACCCAGGAAAACTAACTTGCCAAAATGACAGAAGACCTCATCTTAAATACTGTCTTTAGCTAAAGACAAAAAAGATGTTGGGAGTAGTGTTTGGTACTCCAAAGGGAGGAAGGTAGCTCACATGGAAATGGAAAAGCAAGTGTTTGGTAAACAAATGTTTGCTAGGCCGTGCAGAGACAAGGGGACACAGAGCAGACTCTGATCTTTAGGCTCTGCCTAGAGTTTCCCCACCACCCCTAGTTCATGTTCTTTGCAGATATCTCTGGTGTTAGCTCTATTCCAGGAATAGGCCCTCTATGTAAATTCTTTTATTTTTTTTATTTTTATTTTTTTTTAGTTTTAAACTGATTTATTTTTATTTTTTTGAATTTTATTTTTTTTTATACAGCAGATTCTTATTAGTTAATCTTTTTATACATATTAGTGTATACATGTCAATTCCAAACTCCCAATTCATCCCACCACCACCACCACCTGCCGATTTTCCCCCTTGGTGTCCATACATTTGTTCTCTACATCTGTGTCCCTATTTCTGCCTTGCAAAATGGTTCATCTCTACCATTTCTCTAGATTCCACATATATGCATTAATATACAATATTTGTTTTTCTTTTTCTGACTTACTTCACTCTGTATGACAGTATCTAGGTCCATCCACGTCTCTACAAATGACCCAATTTCATTCCTTTTTATGGCTGAGTAATATTCCATTGTATATATGTACCACAACTTCTTTATCCATTCGTCTGTCCATGGGCATTTAGGTGGCTTCCATGACCTGGCTATTGTAAATAGTGCTGCAATGAACATTGGAGTGCATGTGTCTTTTTGAAGTATGGTTTTCTCAGGGTATGTCCCCAGTAGTGGGATTGCTGAGTCATATGGTAATTCTATTTTTAGATTTTAAGGAACCTTCATACTCTTCTCCAAAGTGAATGTATCAATTTACATTGCCACCAACAGTGCAAGAAGTTTCCCTTTTCTCCACACCCTCTCCAGTGCTTGTTGTTTGTAGATTTTCTGATGATGCCCATTCTAACTGGTGTGAGGTGATAACTCATTGTAGTTTTGATTTGCATTTCTCTAATATTTAGTGATGTTGAATAGCTTTTCATGTGCCTCTTGGCTCTCTGTATGTCTTCTTTGGAGAAATGTCTATTTAGGTCTTCTGCCCATTTTTTAATTGGGTTGTTTGTTCTTTTAATATCGAGCTGCGTGAGCTTTTTATATATTTTGTGGATTAACACTTTGTCCATTGATTTGTTTGCAAATATTTTCTCACATTCTGAGGGTTGTCTTTTTGTCTTGTTTTTAGTTTCCTTTGCTGAGCAAAAGCTTTTAAGTTTCATTAGGTCCCATTTGCTTATTTTTGTTTTTATTTCCATTACTCTAGGAAGTGGGCCAAAATAAGATCTTACTGTGATTTATGTCAAAGAGTGTTCTTCGTATGTTTTTTTCTAAGAGATTTATAGTGTCCAGTCTTACATTTAGGTCTTTAATCCATTTTGAGTTTTTTTTGTGTGTATGGTGTTAGGGAGTGTTCTAATTTCATTCTTTTACATGTAGCTGTCCAGTTTTCCCGACACCACTTATTGAGGAGACTGTCTTTTCTCCATTGTATATCCTTGCCTCCTTTGTCATAGATTAGTTGATATATAAATTATTTTAGGCAGTTAAGGAGGTCAAAGTTTCTTCCTAAGTCTTTTGGACCTTGATTGTTTTCAGCTTGAAATAATCCACATGCCAAAGAGAAAAGTTGGGGTAGCAAGTTTTGCTCCCTACATCATACTCCCTTCACACTTGGCACAGAAGCACTGAGATTTGTATGAGAGGCACTGTTTGAACTGCAGAGAATGAAAAGCAAAAATAAGATGAAGTGAAACTGTGTGTAGAAACTGAATTTTTAAAAAGAAGAGAGATATCATTTGAAAACTATGCTAGATAGCCATTTTCAAAGAATATATGCTAAAGAGCCTTTTTCAAAATATTCCCTTAAAGATACATTTTTAGCGTGTCACTGAGAAGGATTTTCCTTTTTTAATTATATTAAAACTTGCTTCTTAAAAAATAATTTGGGTGATATTCATGTGCTGTGGGTGGTCCTTTGATCCAAAACTAAAGTGTTCTATTAAAATCACAATGAAATAAGTATTCACCATTTAATCTAATCCTTTATAACTTTCTCTTCCCTTAATTTATTGGAAAAACAAAGAGGAAAGGAATATATTTATCAAAGACTGACTATGGTCAATCTTAATTCATTAAGGTTTTAAAATGATACATATTTCATATATTTCAGAAACATGCATTATGTAAAATGAGTTCCCCTAGTATATCTTCTTGTCCTTCAGTCTCTAGTGTTTAGCATTTCCCTCTCAGGTCATTAGTTGTGCCTATTTTTTTGGTCACTTTGAAGAGTCTAAGAGTAAATTTGTACAACCCTTATTAAACACAAACCACACAGACTGTAGATTTTGATGACCAGGACTTCTGTAATGATGTGGCCCTTCAAACCTGATGGTTGGGAAGCAATCTCCAAATCTTTCCCATTAGTCTTTTTAAAGACACAAGACTATTCCAGAATAGTCAAATATATAAATCTAGGACATACCCTGAGTTTCAAGTAAATGTGAAGCTCTTTTTAGCATTATTCCCTTTTGAACATGACGTCAGTGGCACTTCAAGCCTCTCCCTTCATTTCTGGGGCCGCTGCTCTCACTACTTATTTAATCACTTATGAATATACTCTGGGGTAAACTGAAAAGAATCCCTATTTCCTCATCTAGGAGTCCTGACACAGTAGAAGGAAATAGAAGCAAAACAAGAAGTTACATGTCTTGGCCCTCAGATTTATGGTCTATACTTTTGGTGTGTGCCAGTGTTAACAGACAACTAGAACAGAATATTTTATATAAAGATATCCCTCAGTACCTGCAGGAGATGGGTTCCGGACCTGCCATAGATACCAAAATCCATGGATGCTCACATCCCATAGTCAGTTGTATCTATGAGTTTTACATCCTCAGATTCAACTAACAAACACCATCCACGATTGGTTAAACCCACAGATACGGAGCTCGAGGAAGTGGAGTGCTGACTGTATTAAAACTTCTTATACAGTTGCCTCTTGAGCAACATGTGTTTGAACTGCATGGGTCCACTTACATGCAAATTTTTTTTCAATAGTAAATATCATAGTACTACACAATTCACTGTTGAATCCATGGTTGTAGAGGAACCACAGATACCAAAGAACAGTGTGTAAGGAGGGCCAAATCTAAGTTATAAGTGAATTTTCACTGTGTGGAAGGTCTGGTCCGTGCCCCTATCCCCATGGCGTTCAAGGATCAACTGTAATCTATGGACAAAGTTATGTTTACCTCAGTGTTATTTTATTGTTTATTTGTAGAGTCTGCATTTAGTGCCTGAAACAAGAGTTTGATAACACACAAAGTACCACACATTTTCTTCAGCAAGAAATAGAGCTATTCCTTTGAGAATCATTCTGGAATATTTACTTGAAGTTAAATTTTTATGTGATATTATTCACTAACACTGCTTACTTTACTTCAGGCAGTATTCTAAGCATTTTAATATATCGTCTTATTTAATCCTCACAGTTTCTAAAACATAGGAAAAATTATTGTCTCCATTTTACAGATGGCAATACTAAGATACAGACAAAATTAGTTAATTGTTTAAGATCATACAATTAGTGAGTGGAGAAGGCAAGATTTTCACACAGGTTATTATTTTAGACATTTTAGAAGGCTGTTAAACATTGTGGACAACACATGTAACCATAATGCAATACCACCTCTCTCCTCACTCTAAGTATATAGTTTTCCTGTAAGCAGATAGGGTAGGGGATCCCCAGAGAAAGAGAACCAGGCATGGGTTTCTTGACAGAAGAGACACCATTTTTGGCCTAAGCCATTTTGTGATCTAAGCCTGCCCAGAATGGTTGCCCTTGAACAATAAGGATCTTAAGGGAACAAAAGAACAAACTGTCATCAAGCTAGAGAAGTAACAGCAACAAAGACAACAAATCAGTTGAAAAAACTCCCATGTCTGTTTCAATGGTAAAGACTATCCTGAAGCACTTTCTTGAGCTGTTTTGTAGAATTCAAACTCACCAAGCGGTCAACCACCAGACCAACTGGAACCTAACAAATGATGATATTAACCTCTTCTGACCTTCATGACTTCAATCAACTAAAGCTTGGACTCTGTCAGCCTCTCAAGCCCCTGCATGAATATGCATGTACCCTTAGCTTAAAACTTCACCAATTTTGCTGCTTGGGCAACACTACTTTGGGAAAGATCCCCAGTGTTCTCCTTACTTGGTGCAATTAATAAATCCTTCCTTCTCCTGATCTGATCTTTGGCTTGGTTCTGTCTTTTAGCTGGACACCCACCAAGAGGTAAACCCAGTTGTTTTGGTAACATTTCCACTTAATCAAAAAATGTATTTGTGATAAAATTCTGTGAATTATAATAATTAAAGCTGGCAAGAACAATAAAGTTTTGTATTAGAAACAACTTTGAGAAGATTTTACGTTAAAAAATAGGCACTATTTATACAGAAAGCTTGGCCTCTGTGCATTGGTGCCAAATTGAATCTCAGAGACAGAGTTCTGGGTGACGTAGAAAAAAATAACTTTATTGCTTTGCCAGGCAAAGGGGTACACATCGGGCTCCTGCCCTGAAAAACTGTGTGTCTCAACCTGGGAGGATTTGATGAGGAGTTTTATAGCAATAGTTCAAGCATGGGGTTCCTTACAGATTAGGGTGTGTGCCAGGCCTACACTTCTCTAATCTGGTCTCAAGTAATCTTCTTGATGAGTTTCTCTGGTTCCTTTCATCTTGCCTCAGATGGTTCCTTGGCTGCTCCTCCCTTGATTAGCAACTGTTCCGAATCTGCCCTTTGGAATTCAGGGAGGGTCATGGAGGCTGGAGTCTGTTCCCTACAAACAAGAAATGGGGGACAGAAAGGCTTCCGTGCCCAGGAGCCCCATAGGGTCCTTCTTGGTTTCAATATCTTGATCTGTTCTTTGTTTTACAAGCTCAACATTTGCTGCTACTGTGTGTTGTTAGAATATTGTCACGTAAATAAACAATAGTGACTCTGATTCAAACTTCTAAAACCTTTTCACTTTTATGTCAAGATAGAGCATGGCAAAAACCCAAACTCTGTCATTGAGTATAAGTGATATAGTTGGTTTCTTTTGAAAAATGTTTTAGTGCTGTGTACATCAAATGTTCCTCCAAACTAAATTTTCTCATTTTCAGGTTGAATTTAAATTTATTCTGTCCTTGAAAGAAAGAAATCAGTTAAGACACATTACTCATTTTCCAAATCTCCCACCAAAAAAAAAAAAAAAAAAAAATGGAAAAAATTAAAATATGTTTGAGTTCATTGATAGTGACTAAGAATGCTTAGTGATGCCAGACACATAAGTGAGTTAATGTAAAATACAGCCCTGTAGGGGATCAAAATTTCCCACCCCAAAATGTGTCTCTGGCAGGCATACAGATTATTTCAAACTGAAAACAAACAAGGCCCAAAAGACTCAAGGAGAAAATCTGACCTTTTCCCCACTGCCAAAAAAATGTAGACAGAGAACCTGTTCCAGGAAGGAAACTATTACCATAGATAACTATAGTATGAACTAGTTGTGGTAAACAGGGAGGAACCAAACAAATTCTGTTTGTTAAAATTCCTCTCTGTGTCTCACTGTCTCTGCATGGCCCTGAAAACATTTGTTACTACACATTTGCTTTCCCATTTCCATGTGAATTGCCTCTTTCACTTTGAAGTCCCAAAACACTTTGCCCAAAGTCTTCTTTTGTCTTTAGCTGAAGATGGTATCTAAGGTGAGGTCTTTGGCCATTTGGTGAGTTACTCAGTTTTCCTGGGTCTCTTCCATACATATATATAAAATTACATTTTGGTTTGATTTTCTCCTGTTACTCTGGCTCATGTCAGCTTAATTCTTACACTAGCCAGTAGAACCTAGAAAGGTAGAGGAAAAATTCTTCTTCCCTGACAACACCATAAAGTTATTTTAAAATGATACCAAATTTAGACCATTTGTGGTTTTGTACATTTAAAATAAAATATTAATTTGTCTTTTTCTGTCTGACTTATTTCACTAGCCATCATATTCTCTAGGTCCAACCATGTTGCTGCAAATAGCAGAGTAATATTCCATTATATGTACATATATATACATATATACCACATTTTGTTTATCATACAGTATGATATCACTTATATGTGAAATCTAAAAAATAATGCTAACAAGTGTACATAGCAAAACAGAAACAGACTCACAGATATGTCAATTGAAAGAAAAATGCACAACCTAAAAGTCGAGAATTATGTCTATTTGGCAGATTTTCTGAGGACTTCAAGCCCAGGAAGAAGCCTCTCAGATAGCTCTGCAATACTACTCCAAAGACGTAAGGGAGAAGCCAGGATATATAGGAGTTTTGCAACAAAAACCAGGTAGTCAGAACATCAAAAGTTTACTGCTAATTAAAGAAAACCAGACATCTCAGGTTAATGAATTTAGCACTTTTCTCTTTATGGGAAGATGCAAGAGTCTGGTCTCATTGAAATCATTCCTTTGATATGCACCTTAACTATATAGGGCCAGAGTCCTGTACTTTCCCATCCTGATTCCCCTCAGGGTGCACCACTGGGGACAGCTGCAGTGGCTGATGGCTTGATGGCCACAACATCCTTCATTTACTGGTATGGCAGGTGGCATTTTAGTCCATAAATACAGAGAACAAACTAGTGGTTACCAGTGGGGAGAGTGTAGGGGGGAGGAGCATGTTAGGGGCATGGAATTAAGAGATACAAACTATTATGTATAAAATAGATAAGCAAAAAATATATATTGTATAGCACAAGGAATTCTAACTATTATCTAGTAATAACTTTTAATGAAGTAAAATCTCTAAAAATACTGAATCACTATTCTGTACACCTGAAACTAATACAGTATTGTAAATCAACTATACTTCAAAGAAAAAAAAAGAAAGAAAGAAAAAAAGTTTTGAGATAGCACTAGAAAAATAGATATAAGATAATTGATCCAAATAATAAGCAGTACTAACTTTCAGAAACAAAAGTTTAAAATAAAGCTGAATTTATGTTTATGTATTATGTTTAAATGGTAAAATATATATATGTGTGTATATATATATATATATATATATATATATATATACACATGTATATATATATTAGCTGATGCCTGTATAGTAATTACTACTTGTCAAGCACAGTTCTAAGTGTGTATTATGTTTATTAACTTATTTAGTTTCCACAGTCACCTGTCATTACCTATATTTTATGTATGAAAAAACTGAGTCTTTTGCCCAAGATTTCAAAACTCACCCAGTCTGATTATTTAACTGCTATGATAATCTACCTCTGACAATTAACTAAATCGATCATTTTATTCATTCAGGCTCAATAGAATTAAAAGTGAAGACATTTAAGAACTCTGCCTCCTATAGATTAGAACCAGTGGGGAAAAGAGAGATCTTTTTTAAAAGGAGTATATTTTCAGATACATGGATTAATATGTAGTTTTCAATACATGTTAAGAAACACACAGCTGAGTCTGATCCTATATGAGACAGAGACAAGAGACAGAGACAGAGACAAGAGACATAGACACACACACACACACACACACACACACACACAGACGGAGAGACAGAGAGAGAGAGAGAGAGAGAGAGGGAAATTTGAAAAATTTTCCTATCATTAGCAAAGGAATTAGAGCCTTTGGCCAGATGGTGTTCATGGATCTCCAAAACTGAATAATAAATTAAAGACTATACAGAAACATTAATTAATTTTAGGAGAATCGTTAAAGTTATCTATAAACAAAAATGATGGCTCTAAACAGGAAGAGTCAGCAAGTTGGTATTTTGAAACATTTTTTCAATGGTTCCAAAGATAAAATCCTTAATGGATTTAATTTCTGAACACAAATATAATATTATAATATATTTGTGAATACATTTTACTACCAAAGACATTATGAATTGTTAACAGATAAACTAAGGCATATTACAATTTTTAAGAGTTTATTTGAGCAAAAATAAATTTGAATTGGGCAGCATCCAATCTAGCAGATAGAAAGGAGCTCCAAGAAACTATACAAAATGAAAGACTTTTATAGGCAAAAGGGAGCAGGAAAAAGAAATTTATACTAGGTAACAAAGTGGGTTGGTTATTGCAAGGTTACTTTCCTTTAGGGGATAGCAAGGGTCTGTCAGGCAGATTACTTCACTAATGCTGATCAGGCAATTCCTGATTGACTGGTTTAAGATTCTATTGATATTTCTGAGAAAGCAAAACTGTAATTAGGTTAAATCAAAATTTGGTGACATGAAGCTTAGCATATGCAACTCCATTTGGGGTCTTTTGTTTTTTAACAATACAAATCATATATACAATATTTCTGAATGATTTGGGGGCTTTTGAAGCATAAATTCTAACTAAGATTTTTAGATTAGAGCCCAAATCCTGCAAATACTGCAACTCTTGTAAAACTCAGGTTAATTAACCAAATTACTATATTCTGATAGTGTTACTGAACTCAGGTTTGGCTGCTTGCCACTCAAAAGCCAATACTTGAAAGACAAGTGCTGGTAGGAACAGAAAGCTTGCTTTATTCAGGAGGCTTGCATCCTGGGGAGAAGGCAGACTCATGTCCCAGAACCAACTCTGAAGATTCTGCTCGGCCTTAAAGATTTTTAAAGGGTAAAAGGGGAAATAATCTCAGTTAATCATTGAGGTAGGGCGTCAGATTCTTCACTATCTCCCACTGCATGCAGGCTTGTTGACTCCTTGTGATCTTTCTTTAGATGGTATCTCATTCAGACAGTTTGCTGGAAAGATAACTGAAGGGGAAGCTGGGGAAAGGATCCAGTCATCTGATAATTACTTTTTTTTTTAATTTTTACTTCTTTAATCTAAGAAAATAATCGACAGGTTAGGCAAGCCATTGGGTGATCAAAAGATTTGAAAGGTGTGCTTGGGCTGGAGGTTAGTTAAGCATGGAGACACCTGGTATAAAGGTTAAGTTAAAATATAGCTTTGCTAGAGTGACAATACAAAAAGGCCTCCTGCAGAGAGCTGCCTCCTGCTAAGAGTGGTTTCCTACAAAGAGCTGCCTACAAAGAGTTGCTTACAAATCCCCACTGTCAGACATCATTCCATCTATGGGATTATGAATGAAGGTACATCTGTAACTTCATGCTGACATAGGGCACCGTATTCTTAGAGTGGAGGATATCGACATGGGTCTGTGGTTATCTCTTTGCCGACAATTTTATTTTGCACACTTACATATATGGGAAGAGCAAGCCACAATAACTTTGATGCCCACAAAGATATAAATTATTATGCACAATAGTGTTATTCCATTCTCTTGAGCCCAGTTCTTGGAATTGTGCTAGTCATAGATTTAGTACTGCGCAAGATATAGCATCTTATGTCATGGCTACAGCCTGGTCATCACACAGTTAGCTTTTTCCATCTGGTAGCAGTTATAGTATCTGCAAAACAACTCAAGAATGTACATCACACACTGAAAGATTCTGTGACTCTATTGTCCTAATTATTAACTGTTTGAGCCTGCTCTTTTATGACTGAGGGGAAGCCTCAGAGACTTCAGCTTTTCTACAAACAAGAGGCAGGGGGACCTGGAGGGGAATTTGTACTTGGGAAGGTTCTGCTTGGTTTCAAGAGGGTCATTAAACCACTAGCAAAGACAAGAGCACCTTTTTTGTTTTAGCCATTATCGATTATAATATAGAAATCTAATTGATTTTCCTTAATTTGTCAGGGTCTATCTTACAAATATCAGCTTTTTTTGTTTTTTTCTTTCTTTCTTTTTTTTAATAGATTATAACCTGCTCTCATGGGCCTTGTTTTTCCTTCAAAAGCAGCCTCATAGTGATGCACAGCAAATGTGTCAGAACAAGAAGTTGTATAGATGGCTTGAGCTCTTCAAATCATGACCCTAGGAGGGGTAGAGGAGACAGTTGTCACTGCAAGAGGGTGATTCGTGACCATGAGTCACTGAATCAGAGTGGATACAATTGGTCTTGGATACAAGCCTTGACTGAGGGAAGAAAAAATGTCTACTGTCTGAGGAGTTGGAAAGGAGTCAGTAATCAAGGCCTACCTCAGGCAGGAAAAGACAGAAGGAAACATGGTCAGAATACATGGGAGGCAAAAGTAAACTTGTAACTGGAGGATACAGCTAAGTGGAATACAGGTGTCATGCCTTAAAGTGCAACATAAATTTTCGTCTAAGGAGCATGGGTTTTTGAGCCAAACCACCTAGATCAATGATCTGTCCCTGGCCTATAACTTCAGCTCACCACTCTCTGGTTTCCCCTTTTTGTTTAGTAATACAAAACCGCTCCTGGAAGCTGATCACTGCTTCATGCCTCTTAGGACATGTCTTCTATTGAACTAGAGAGACATTTACAAAAGCATTCACACAAGTATTTATAATATAGAACCAAATTTATGTTTATGTCAGGGTATCAAGCTCTCCAATATATCTCCAATATATCACCTGCCTATTTTTTAATGATAAATAAATGACCATATTAATTATTATTGGTTAATCATAATTTGTTCTTCATTGTCAAATAAGTATTGAGTCATGTCTTCAAAACTTATAAACATCTAAGCAAACTGGAGAGGGAAAAACAACTATATAGAACTAAATCTGAACTTCCTAAAATAGAAGTGGGATTTTATTTTCTGTTACAACTCTTACTTTATACTGGGGAAAAGTCATATTAGTTGACTCTCTTTTTTAGGCAGTTAGAAGTCAGGTTCCTATTTTTTATTTTTAGGATGGCTCAAATCAATGGTATAGTTATCAAAATGCAGATACTTCACCCTGGTCTTTAAGCCCTCATCTAGGAACTCAAAGTTCCATGGGGGCAGGAAGGTGGTAGTGTTATTTGTGAAAGACTTTTTTTTTTAGTGTAAAGAGTTGATTGAAGTTAGTTCATTAAAAATGGACATATTCATTCCTACTAATACTACCATCCTCATTACCTAACACTAATTTAATTCACAAGTCAATTTCGACCTTAGATGAGATCCTCCTTTCCAGGAAACCTTCCCTAATCCCACAGGCTAGGATGGATACTCCATACCCCCCTGTGTTTCCTTAGCATCCTTAGAGCCTTTTAGAGGCTGGACTGCACATTGTCACCAAATCACTTCCACCACATTATTGGTTAAGTCTAGCATAAAACCATACATCCAACATAAGGCCAGATTTAACAGGAGGAGAAATAAATACCTCTCGAGGAAAAGACTAGAATACGTGGTAGAGCAATAGGAGAAATGGTTGGTGCCCATTATTAGGTATAGTCTATATGAATTCCCACTTGAAATTTGAGATCACAATTTAAAGTCAGCATAGTTTTTATAATTTTATTTTCTAAAATTGTATTTATTTGTATATAGACATGGAGCAGGCAAATAGTTGACTTACCTATCATTTGAGTTTTATCAGGCAAGGAAAAAAAGATGTGGCAGGAAAGGATTTAAAGGTATACACAAAGAAGCTTTTATAGCAAATAAAGAGCCAAGAAAAGAAATGTGGGGGAGAGTGGATAATGAATAACTGCATATGAGGGCATTTTTAGGTAAATTACTGGGATGGAAGTAATACTGTAAGTGAAGTGGATGGTTATTTAGGGTGATCACGTTACCAAACTCAGGTCTGGCTGCTCACCACTCGAAAATCAATACCCAGGAAAAGAGACAAATGTTGGTAGAAAGGAAAGTTGCCTTTAATCAGAATGCCGGCAATCTGGGGAGATGGTGGACTCAGTGTCCCCCAAAACCATCTCTGAAGGTTCTGCTTGGCCATGAAAGTTTTTTTTGTTTTTTTAAATTAATTAATTAATTTACTTTATGGCCGTGTTAGGTCTTCGTTTCTGTGCAAGGGCTTTCTCTAGTTGCGGCAAGCGGGGGCCACTCTTCATCACGGTGCGCGGGCCTCTCACTATCGCGGCCTCTCTTGTTGCGGAGCACAGGCTCCAGACGCGCAGGCTCAGTAGTTGTGGCTCACGGGCCCAGTCGCTCCGCGGCATGTGGGATCTTCCCAGACCAGGGCTCGAACCCGTGTCCCCTGCATTGGCAGGCAGACTCTCAACCACTACACCACCAGGGAAGCCCTGCCATAAAAGTTTTTAAAGGGAAAGAGGAAAGTAATCACAGTAAATCACTGAGATGGGGGGGGGGGGTGGTCAGCGTTGTCGCCATCCCCCAACTGTGTACAGGCTTTTTTACTTCTTGTGATCTTTCTTTAGATGCTGTCTTGTTCACAGTTTGTTCACACAGTTTGTTCATGAGATTACTGAAAGGGAAGCTACGGAAGAAATCTGGTCATCTGTGAATTACTTATTCTTCATTTCTACTTCTTTGATCAATGGAAAGAGCCAACAGGTTAGGCAATGTATTGTGTGATCAAAAGATTTGAAAAGTGTGCTTGGGCTGGAGGTGAGCAGAGCATGGGGGTACCTGGGCTAAGGTTAGTTACGATATAGTTTTGACAAGAAAAGAGGTTTCCTGTGGAGGGCAGTTTCCTGCAAAGAGCTGCTTACAAATCCACTCTCCCCCCACCCTGTCAGATATCATTCCATTTCTGTGAGATTAGGGACAAACGTCCATCCTCTGTAACTTCTTCATGCTGAAAAAGGGTGTTAAGGTCTTAGAGTGCAAGATATGGGTTTGACATGGGTTTGAAGCATTTCTTTGCTGACAGTTTTAGTTGCCCACTTACATACACAGATAGAGCAAGCTACAATGACATAGATTATTATGAGCAATAGTGTTAATCCCATTCTCTTAAGGCCAGTTCTTGGAATTGTGCTACCCATAGGTTTCAGTACTGTTCAGGATGGAGCAGCTTATGTCATGGCTGTAGTCTTGTCATCATGCAGTTAGTTTTTTACCTCTGGTGGCAGTTATAGTATCTG
Organism: Balaenoptera acutorostrata; assembly: GCF_949987535.1. Lineage (NCBI taxonomy): Eukaryota > Metazoa > Chordata > Mammalia > Artiodactyla > Balaenopteridae > Balaenoptera > Balaenoptera acutorostrata. The sequence goes on from NC_080072.1 coordinate 78,442,118, forward strand.
CAAAACAACTCAGGAATGTGCATCAGACACTGAGTCTGTGACTCTATTGTCCTATTCATTAACTGCTTGAACTGCTCTTTTGTGACCCAGGGAGGCCTGGGAGATTTCAGCTTTTCTAAAAATAAGAGGCAGGGGACATGGAGGGGCCTTTGTACTTGGAGGTGGAGGTAGGCAGGGTTCTACTCAGTTCCAATCAGAGGGCAGATATAAAGAAGTGTAGAGTTAATGGCTATGATAAGGAAACAGAACATAGAACCAGAAATAAATTAAGCCAGAAACAAAAACAGTACAATGACCAAATACATAGTACAATTTTTGAAATAAGCCTTAATTTCAGAACAAAGAGAGTTGTCATGGGAAACTGAACTGGAATAGAAAGGTTCCATGCAGGAGGTGAGAATTGTACTGAATCTAGGAGACAGGCAAGAATCACCTAAAGAGGCGTAAAAGACAAGTCACTGCAAAGACTTGGTAGCACTATTCACATGAAATGCTTAAAGAATTAAGGGTGTATGAAGCTTTCACGCTGTCAGGAAAGGAGTTTAGAATTTGATCTTTGGAAAGTGGGAGTCACTGAAAACATAATTTAGTAAGAAAAGGATATGGTGAAGATAATAATTTAGGAAGATTAATCTGACAAGAGGAATACTACGCAAGATTGACTTCAGTAGGACTGAGAGAAGAGGGACCAGTTAAGAGTCTAGTGTAATAAGCCATTGCGATGAAGCATTTCTTTAGCTGGTGCTTCTTAGTTTTGTAGAATTAAAAGCTTTGCCATACTATTAATATATCTGATTGGGCATAAAAAAGAAGAGGTGAGAACTCTAAAGAACTTATTAAATGTATAATGAACAGCACATGGTCGGCAGATGGTCCTGTAACAGTGAAAGGCCTCAATAGGGCTATTTCCTGTGGACATTCCTGGCAGTTTGACTGTGTCCTTTAGATCCTGATATTTCCCCCACAAAGACCTAGAATGCTGTCTTCTACATGGTTTGAAAGCCAGTTGAGGAAAAATCAAAACATAAATTCAAGAGTCTATAGAAACAGAGTAAAGAAGGTTGCTGTAGCAGTAAATGGGCCCATTTCAACTGTGTTGTCTCAGGAATCTCTTTGCTAACTGGAGAAACAATGGAGTTGTCTCCAGAACGCCTATTTACAAAAATGCAAGTTGCTGCAGTAGTACTTGATTTCACAATTCACATCACCAGATTCCTAATTTGCTTTAGAAAGAGACTTCTGAAAGGCATTGATTTTGTTTTCTGTACCTAGTAGCTTCGGATGGTTCCCAGCCGTGGAGGCAGGATGTGTCCCTATTTACATTGTTTATTATGTTGATTTCTTGCCTGTTTCCTACTGGGAATCAATAATCTTTAATTCTACATCCAGTTAGAAAAACACTATCTATTCTATACTCTCTTTAGAAGTTTTCTAATCCTTTATGTTCTGATTTAACGAGAATGAAGCTGTCAACATCGGGATTCATTCATTCATTCAACGTGTATTCACTCTCACCCACTATGCATCAGACATTGTTCAAAGATCTTGACATTATGGAGCTTACTTTGTAAAAGAGCTTACAGTCTGAGATATATCAGGTTAACACATTGTCCCCTGAAAAAGCTATTCCAATAAAACGTTGTATCAGAATTCTCTTTCTTGTACAACATAAAGAGTAAACAGTGGCATGATTCCTCAGGCTGTCTTTGGTTGTTTTTCCTTTATTTAAATACCACCTTACATATTTTCTCAATAGTGAAAATTGAGATACCAAGTAAATCCTTTTCACAAAGCAGAAACTATATGCTTATTCTGTACAGCTGCTCATAGACTACACTATTTCATAGTTTTGATTAAGAAGACTGAACAATGAAGACTGAATTCATTAACTCACAAAATTGTTTGATGCCTAGTTTGTGTTAGGACTTGTGGGCCAAGGTCATCATTGATACGCAGTAAACATAATTAAGTATTTGTAAAGTAAAATGCACCAAATTCTTGTATAAATGGAAAGTCTGTTTTAATTATCTTTTTTATCTTTCCTTTTCCTCTCTCTTCTTTCTTTAGATGTCCTTTTTTCTTTTCTTGTCCCTTCTCTTTCCTTCTTTCGTTTTTCTCTCTTTTTTTTTTTTTTTTTTTAATAGCTACTTTTTTTTTTTTTTTTTTTTAAATTTATTTATTTATTTTTGGCTGTGCTGGGTCTTCGGTTCATGCGAGGGCTTTCTCTAGTTGCGGCAAGTGGGGGCCACTCTTCATCGCGGTGCGGGGACCGCTCTTCATCGCGGTGCGCGGGCCTTTCACTATCGCGGCCCCTCCCGTTGCGGGGCACAGGCTCCAGACGCGCAGGCTCAGTAGTTGTGGCTCACGGGCCCAGCTGCTCCGCGGCATGTGGGATCTTCCCAGACCAGGGCTCGAACCCGTGTCCCCTGCATTAGCAGGCAGATTCTCAACCACTGCGCCACCAGGGAAGCCCTCGTTTTTCTCTCTTATTTTCTTTCTTCTTTATCAATTATTTCTTCATTAATTTCTTCTTTTTTAGCTACTGAAAATACTAGATGGGTTTATTTTATAAGATTTAAGGATTTTATTTGATGTTGGGACACAACACATTGACACTGGGCAGATGAAAGGCAGACTCTTTATTACTTACAGATTTGAAAGAGAGAAAGCTGCTAGGCGGAACCACACAGAGGTTATACCCAGAGGTCATGTAACAATAAGCTGGAACTGTAGGGGGTAACTTATGTTTCTCAAATGGGGTGGTGTAAGCTAGGTTTCTCAGACTTCCTGAGGATTGGCTAATTCCAATATTTTCAGCAGGAGCATAGAAGTTCTAGTTGTGTGATACCTGCCCCTGGGGCAATTAGGGCTGGCACATTGTAGCCCAGAGTATAAAAGTTTGTTAAGGGAAGGGATTGGGAAGTGAACTTAATCAGGTATTCAAGAAGGGGAACTGACTGGTGTCTAGGTAGCGACTGGAAACTGGGTCAAGATAACATTATACATATGTATATATGTGTATATATATGTGTATATATATATACACACACGTATATTATATGACTGTATCTAATGTGTTTGATTTAGATAAGGTTTATGTAAGATACCATTTTCTTTCACTCGAGATCTGGCAAGGTGACTTTATTACTTGTTTCGAGCTCAGGGAACCACACCAGTTAACCATGCACATGAGATCATGATCATATTTCTTGGAATGTAAAAACAATACTACAAGGATAGATTGCCATTGATGTCCACCAAATATTTTAATTTTCTTATTATGTATACTGCACTAGTATGGGTGTATGTATATATATATGTAGTCTTATTTAATTCTTAAAGTAATCACTTTGTGAGATATTATTTCAACCTGGATGTAGAAGTTGTGCTGAGCAAAGGAAGAAGTGGTGAGTTAGAAATGAAGATAAGAGGTAAACAAGTGCCAAATGGCAAATGACCTAGAGCTTTGGACTCTACCTCATGGACCATAGAGAGTTTTAGGTATGTGAAAGAAATTTAAGTAACAAGATATGTGTGGCTTTGTTCAAAACACATGTCAAAAGTGGCCTTCTTCCTTTGCTAGGAGGCAAATTATTAGAATCTTCTGTAGCCTACAACATTTGGCACATGCATGAGAATAAATAATAAATTGTGTGCATGCATGTGCATGTGTGTGTGCGTGTGTGTAAGGAACTGGCTGATTTACAGGGTTCAGATATAATAAAAATAGATGATGGTTTAAGAGCTCAAACATTTTTATTCTCCTAGAGATTAAAATTTCTCTTTTAGTTTTACCACCTTTTTCTGTGTTGCTCACTCTCATTTAGATTTTAAGGTCATTATAGTTGTTCCCCATACATTTTTCTTACCACTCTTCCCACATTACATAATTATTATTCCTCCACTGACTTTAAAAGTTCATTTATAAGAGTATAAATTTGTAAGTTCACATAATTGACCTAAAGCTTAAAAGCTACCCCTTTTGGAAATCACTAGTAAGATCTTTATCAATATTTTTTATCACTAAGTAGTAAAAATGATGATGATGCAATCAATTATCCAACACCATGTACACACACATACATATACATATGCATTTACATATATATATTAGATAAAATTTAGTTTTTACTTTGAAGAAATACGTAATAGGGAAAGTGTGGATAGTAACATAAAGTTTTACTTCAAAACAGATTGCATTTTGGGGGAACCTTTTACACCTCAGATTTACATTTATGTCGTCTTAAAGATCAGGCAAATATAGTTTGGGAGATATAAGTATTCATTCATGTTGAATGAATAAACAAACACAACTCTCTGAAAGATGCTGGGATTCCCATTTGACCTACGTGTACATCTTATTCCTAAGAAGAATGGAAAGGTGGGGGCCTGTTTGACAGTGCCCCCTGACAAAGACAGTGTCAACCGTAGTCCAGACTACATCTGTTTGCCAAGTCAGGATTGCATGACTTTTTCTTCTTTGTTGCTTCTGTTCAAAGAGATTTTTTTAGGGATGCCTCAGTTTTATTATAGAGTCTGGTACACAGTAATCACCCAAAATATATAGATAAATTGAATTGAAGTATTAAGTCTAGGCAGGAAGCTTTTTAAAACTTCAGCTGGCATAAGTGACGGTGTGTATTAAATGTGACCATAACCTTGGTGTGTTTTCTGTAGGTTAAAATATATTGATCTTTATATTTTAGGCATTTGGCAAATGCTATTTCCCTTAGTAATTTAACCTTACTTGGTGATAAATACACTCTCAATTTTCAAATATTATGAAATACTATAAGATTATGTCAAAAGTTGGAAGATAATACAATTTGGTCATATTAAATGACCTTGAGAGAATAATTCCAATTATAAAGCAAAAGTGTTTTTCAAGGAACAAGAAAGGAAAGAGTTTTGTTTAGTTTTCTGTTCTTCCATAGTCTTATAAATATGATATACAAGAATTGAAATTTTTCCTTCTTTAAAGGGGTATAGGAATAAGAGATAAAGGATACTAAAAAAGTAAGAAAAGTTAGTAATCTAAACACCAGAGTAGTTACATAGAAAGAATTTGCCCATTGCTAAGGTCTGAATGTTGTGTCCCACCAAAATTCATATGTTAAAATCCTGATGTCCAGTGTGATGGTGTTAAGAGGTGGGGCCTTGCGGAGGTGCCTTTATAAAAGAGACTCCAGAGAGCTAACTCGCTCCTTCTGCCATGTGAGGACACAAGGAGAAATTTGCAACCGAGAAGAGGGCCCTGATCTCTGACTTCCAGCCTCTAGAACTGTGAGAGATAAATTTCTGTTGTTTATAAACCACCCACTCTGTGGTATTTTGTTATAGCAGCCTGAACAGACTAAGACGCTCATCTTATTAATCTCTATGTGTGCATGTTCAATAGAAGATGACCTTACTTGTTAAGGCTTAAGCACTGTAACAGCATTGCCAATGTAGTTCATAAATAAGATTTATTTCATATTCTGAGAAAGTCAGATGAAGAGAATAGGAACAGAGATATCCATTTTTGAAGTAAAAGAGAAGAAAGAAGCTGGAGAGCATATTTGTGTCAGGGCTGCCTCTGGCACCTCGGGAACTTGGGGGCAATTAGAATGGGCTCCATTCCATCCTAGGGCTTGCAGTCCCAGCTTGAAGAGCTGACACAGGCTGGATTTCAGCCCCTGGCTGTACCCTCAGCAGACATCATGTGTAGTGCATAACCTGTATCATTGAAGTGGCAGCAAATGTTTGCTGGATATGTACCAAACGCTGAGTGAATGTGAAGGGTTCTTAACTGCAGATACACGAATGTCTAGTATTAATAATACTTAATCGCCCCTGACTCCCCCTCCAAAGAAACCATCAACCCGTACGGAGTGGCCTGCTCTTGCCTTGCTGAATATGGGAAGTAAGCTGGCAAACCCAGTTCTAGGTTGTTTTCTGCTCACCAGCAGCACTTTATATTTCATATTATTTTATTTTTTATCTATTCGAACTCTATCCATTTTATTGTTTCCAACTTGAATTCCACATTTGCTAAAAGCATTTTAGCCCAGGGTATTATCTCTGTTTTTGGAATTCTGTGAGAGTATTATGCCTGGAATATTCATGTGTATTACATTATTATTTATTTTGCTTATTAATGTATCACTCAGCCTCTTTCATAAGGATTTAGAGTGGTTTCCAGTTTAAGAGGTTAAAAATTCCTAGGTTCATAGGTTTGGGGGAATATGGGTAGAAGAGTATATTAGTCAGGGCACTCCAGAGAGATAGAATAGGTTTTGTATATGTTTATGTGTTATAGAATATATATATATATATATGGAGAGAGAGAGATTTATTTTAAGGAATTGTCTCATGGTGTCATGTGATTGTGAGTACTGGCAAATCCAAAATTTGTAGATCAGGTGGGCAGCCTGGAAAAACAAGCAAGAGTTGATGTTGCAGTCTGGAGTCGGAATTCCGCAGGGTAGCAGGCTGGAAACTTTTGCAGAGTTACTATGTTGCAGCCTTGGGGAGAATTTCTCCTTCTTTGGGAAACATCAATCTTTTCTCTAAGGTCTTCGACTGATTGAATTAGGCCCACCTACATTGTGCAGGGTAATACTCACTGAGGTAAAATAATCAAGAAATAATATCATGTGAAATAGTTTAACTTTGAAATTCTAATTAGGCCAACAACAATTATAATAGTTTTGTATCTATCAGAGAAACTTATGTAAATAGCTAATTTCAGTATGTGGGAAGTTAGCATTAAATAGTCAGAATAACCTGTTTCTTTTTCAGTGTAACTATAGTATTATATTTTGTCCAAGTCAATTGCTGATTTTTTTTTTTCTTTTTATATTACTAAATTCTGGTATTCTCTATATTATGAAAATCTCTTCTGTTTCCTTATTCACCTAGTGTGTCTTAAGGTGATACAGGCTACATAAGTATGTCTGAAACTTACAGGACATATTTCTGCTTTACCAGAGTTTATTTTAGAAAAACCAAGTTCACCTGTAGTTTCCTAGCTATTTAGGATGTCACCTCATTGACATGTGTAAACAAATATTCTTACACTTTTACTGCACATCTGAATAGCCACTTACCTTAGGCAGTGAACTTGGCCACTAAGAGATAAATTTGCCTAAACCTAACCTATCAGGAGATTTCACCTCTTAGACCTAATTCACAGCTTAGAAATAAGCTCTTAAAAACCTTTTGACTTTTTGTCAAATTGGAAATTGGAAAGTTTTACTGAAAGAGAATTCCACATATTTTTCTACCTTAAGGCAGGCAAGTATTTTCTTTCTATTACACTTATAATATTGTATCCTGCTGCTATGTGAATGTCTGGTATTATAAACGGTTATATATTCCATTGAATTAATTTTGTAAAAATATGCCTGGTAAGACTGAGACATTTCCTATGTTTATGAATCCTCCATGCTCTCCTCCACTAAGGGTACAGCATTTTACTAAGTAAAACTAGGAGAAAAATAGCTTAATTTCATGGTTTACAAGTGGAGAAAATAATACTTTCAATAGCAAAAATTAGGATCTATGAAAGAAAAAAAAAAGGAAAATTTTACTCCTAAATGTTATGTTAAACAATACCAAGATTAGCTCATTTAATTAGAATATAACACAACCATGGTATTGAGCAGGTACTTCAACATCTATTCCAAGGTGAGCAAAGTGTAAGACAGGATAGTGAGTCCAAGTCCTAGCTCAGCCCCTTGTGAGCTGTGTGCCTTGGGCTAATTCATCCTAAATGTACTGAGCCCATGTTTTCTCCTGTAAAATGTCAGAATGAGGATGGGTAACCTATAGGGCGATTAGCAGTTATGCAATTGTTTTGTAAATTCTAGAGTATGTTCCAAATATGAGGTATATCAGATTGTACTTATTTAACATGTAATTTTTTTTCCTGGTAGGATAATACAGTAAATATAGGACTGCAATGAGAAGCAAGAAATCTTGGTCCGATAACTAATAATTTTCTCTATTTTGTCAACTCAGTATTTTTGGATGGCAGCTTTAAATGGGGTTGTGGTAGGAAGGAAGAAATCTCTTGGCTCTTTTCTAACTCTAAAAGATTTTAATATTATTATTTATAACTTTATTTTAAATAGGTAGGCAGATATTTTTATATTTATTTGATAGATCAACAAGCTATAAATTCAAGAAAGTGTTAGTGACTTGTGCAAGATCTCATAACAAGTCAGCAGCTGTGTTGAGATAAAAATTTAGACTAGAGCCTAGAATCTGTCACTCCTGGCTAGTGTTCCTTCTTCTGAAATTCTCTGCTTTGATAATACTTCTAGTTACTATAATTTGATTGATTATGTTCATGTAAATTATTATGGGAAATATTGACATATTGGGCACACTCCTGTTCAATGTTTCAGACTCTGTGTTAATGGACAGAAGGATAGCTTCTACCTTCAGGAAACTCACAGTCTCACGGAGGACCTTACATACTGCCACTTTTATACGAGGCTGTGTGGCTAAACTCAGTGCAAAGTGCTTTGGGTAGTAAGAATTAGACAGCTACCTTCAACATTCACTGTGAAGCACCTCAAAGGGACGGATAGGAGAAGTTCATTGTTTTGCTCGTTAACAGTATGGTGAGGAAAGTGATACATCATTTTGAAAGAACGCTGAAGAATCCAATTACATCAGGAATTTGTACATTAGACGTGGCATTTAAAATCCTGCGCCTGATTATGTATGTGTACATAATAAATATAAATCATTCCCTTCATACACATTTTTTATTTAATCTTTATGACAAACCTGTGGGATAGATTTATCCTAGTATTACAAATGATGAATATAATGTTCAGATATTAAGAAGTATAACTGTATAATTTTGCTATTTGTCTTCCTCCTTAAATTGTAAGTTCTTGGGAGAGAATAGTGGAAACAACTTGTTTCTCTTGAATTTTTTTGCCCCATGAAAGCTGTGGGTACCTGAGCAAGTTACTTAACCTCTCTAATCTTGGTGTCCTTGCCTATAATACAGAATTATGTAAAGAGCCTATAAAGTCTTGGTAGGGTCTGGTACACATTAGTTACACGATAGATGCTTCCTACATGTATGACACCATTCTGTATGGTAGATGGCCCATGAATAGGTTCTTTGTAACTGTAAGGGATTGATGCCATTCAGTAGTGTTCTGCGTGGGAGCTGTAATACAACTGGCTACTTGGCAGCTCTAAAAGAGTCAAACCCATTTATTAGTTATTTCTAAAATCATAAATTAAGGTGTAGATAACTTGCAGATGATGGGGTAAGTTATTTTAATAATTCAATGAAAGCTTAGGATTAACAGATACACACTACTATATATCAAATAGATAAACAAGGACCTACTGTATAGCACAGGGCACTATATTCCATATCTTGTAATAATCTATAATGGAAAAGAATCTGAAAAAGAACATATATATATATATATATATATATATATATATATACACATATATATGTATATGTGTATATATATATATGTGAATCACTTTGCTGTACACCTGAAACATTGTAAATCGACTCCACTTCAATTATAAAAAGCTTAAGAGATTCTTGCCTAAATCCAGGATAGTATTAAAGCCTTCCACTTCAACAGATATTTTCTTATAATACATATAATTGTTCTCATTCTATTACTCAAACACATACAGCATAGTGATAAAGAAATGGTGAATGATGAATATAACTTAAACTGAAACAGACAAATGAAAACCTTTTTTAATCCTGATTTTTATACCTTGGTCAAACCTAGCATGTAATATGAAAGCTTTCACCTCTAAAGGAGAAAAAATCCACATGTTACAACACAGGGGGTAAAAAGCACAACACTTCCAAAGACCTCTGAGTTGATAAAAGCAAAACCTGATCACCAGGATAGTACCTAACAGACCAGAACATTAGGGCTCCTTTAATTACCATTTGAAACCAAAGTGACCAACTGTCAGTTCTACTGCTTATATCCAATTGACCTCTTTTTCACAGAGGAGAGACAAGCATTAATCACATTTCAAAACAAAGTTGCTCTGATTTACAAAGATTATAACGCTGTAACAAACAAAACCAACAGATCAAGAGAGCAACACATTTCTTATGGAGCTAGGACACACAGTGGGTAGTGTTTCCTTTAAACAGCATTGGAGAGGTTCATAACAGCTATCATTTTGAAATGGAGACATTAACCCTGCATTCAGAAAGCCTGAGACTTTTTAAGCACAAGATAAGTATGCCAAATACTGTCCCTCAATGTGGAGAAAGTGAAGAAAAGTTGACATATCTGCCAATGCAAAAGTTTGTTTTTAGACCTAAATTCCAAAAGTTTAAGGGAGGCCTTATTTTTAGCCTTCTATGCCTTTATTTCCCTTACTATTCAATTTCACAATTACAAAGATCAATCCTTCCAAGTAGCTGATTGATTGCCATCATTGATCTTGTACACCGAAGGTAGGAGAGAACACACATAAGTCTTTCTCGGCATTTCAGCAAATTTCCTTCATTAACTGTTTATATTGACAAACCTGAAATGTATGTTCTTGGTTTGGAAATGGTTCCCGGATGGGCATAGATTGCTGGCCATCCCACTACTCACTCTTATAAATTTCCTAATTAGGACAGTGGTGAAACAGAATTGAAGAAAAGAAGGTGTAACTTTCTAAATGCTAGAGGAAAAAGAAAAAGAAAACTTCACTAGGATCGATGTAAACTGACTCTAAACTTCTATAATCCTCCCAGAAGTATCAGCAAATATTTTTATACCAAATTTGTAATCATTTTTTTTTCTTTTTTTCTAAAGGCTTAATATTCTGTTTTCTATGGACCTTCTTACACGGGTACATCAGTGGTCTTAGTGTGAATTGAGATGCTTTGGCTAAGGATCAAAAACCATATTGCAGTGCTGACCTACCGTGGCTGCCTTGTGAAATAGCTTTTATTTTTTGCTCAGGTTCTAATGATAGACAGCACCTATCTGTGTTAAAGAGGATTCTCGGCTTTGCTCAAAAAAATATGATGATTTTTCTGTTTTATGTCTACTGCTTCCTATATGCCATAAAGACGTTTAATTCAATTCAATAAACATTTATTGAGAATGTTCAGCATTTTGTTAGGCTCAGGGAGCACAAATGAAAAAGACATGAGTAAGGCTTTTAAGAAACTTATAAACTATTAAGGAAGACAGTCGTGTAAACACATATAGTCAAGTGTGATAAGTGAAAGGATGGGACCACACCGAAGCTGGAGGTAGGAGAAGGGAAGCGATGATGAAGTCTTCCATTGGTGGAGGTGAGAGACGTTATCAAGGGCATTGTCAGAAAGGCAACCCAGGATGAATTTTGAAAGGTTAAGAGATCTTGCTTTTTTTTTAAATCAAAAGTGACCACTGCTTGGTCAAGTTTTCCTAGAAATATTTAATTTTAATTTAAAAGAACAACGGTGGCTTCATCTTGGAAACTTTTCTCTCTTTGAAAAGAGTAACTGTGACCCAGTCCTGCTCTTTGCCTTGTTACCTCTTTTCATGGTTTATGAATCACATTTCTCTCTGCTCAGCTTGACAGCCAACTCTGCTATTTACTACATTCTGTTGATGTTTTCCAAAAGGCTCCTATACTAAACTAGAATCTGTTGTCTTATTGCCTCATTCTCACTTCTTTCTTGCTTTAATTCTGTCTCAGAATTAACAGATTTTATTCCTATATGCTTCATTCAACTTCCTATATGCTTCCTCAACTTCTTATTAAATATTTCATATGAAACTATTTCACCCCACTAAGTGTTAATCTCTTCATCCCTAATATGGCAGTAACCCTTCAAAGGGTCTTTGTGAGGATGAAGTTAGTTACTGTGTGCTAAGTACTTAGAACGGAGCAAGACACATTGTACGTACTCAATAAATGTTAGCTGGTATTAAAATATTCAAGAAGAGCACCTAAGACCCCAGTGGTCCAATCTTCTCTTTTCAGATACATTTTCTGTGTCTCCTCCTAGGTTACTCCCAGGTTGACACTAGATCTTTTAAAATTTAGTAAACATTTTGAAAGAAGGTAAAAGGCTGTGTGGACCAGATAGCACTCTTTTAAATCTAGAAGAACTTTCTCAAGGGTGGGTCAAAAGGATATTAAGTTTATTTTTCCCGCTGTCTTTTTATCTAACATGCATATTTTTTTTTTATCTAAAGCAAGTATATTTTAGTTATATATATATATTATTTAATGTTGGTTCCAGGTGAGAGTCATCGGGGTCTGGCTTAGAGGCTGCCACCACACCCAGTCTCCCTCATAGCTAAGTGTAGCCATGTAACTATATTCTGGCCAGTGGGATATGGATATCACTACTGGTTCTTGACCTTAAAACTATAAGATGTTGACTTCCCTGCTCCGTTTCTCCTTCCTACTAGCTGGGAGGTGGTAGAAACTGAACCACCTGCCATGGATACACAAGTGAAAGTCAAAAGTCAAGGATAGTACACCCAAGTAGCCTCAAAAAGCCTGCCTACCTTTGGATGGATACATGAGAGAAAAAAAAAAAAAAAACAACTTTAATTCTCACATCTCAGTTACAGTGGTTTAGCCTGTACCCAGAGAAATACAAATCTTTTTAAATTTTCATAGAAATAATTTAATTTCCCTAGTAAGTGTAAATCTATGTTGAAATTGTTTACTTTTAGATATTTTACTCTCCACTAATATTCTGAGTCTCTTCACTACAGAATATTTGGAGCTTTTAACATAATGTTAAATATTGATCCTACATCTAAATAAGAAATGTTTCCTTGAAAGTGAGAGAAAAGAATTTCAGTGCTTATAGTTTTTACACCTTAACTACGATTTCAGTTTACCTGTAGAGCACAAACCTATAAGCAGTCATTGTAGCAATATCATAACTCCATCAGATTGATATATGGGCTCTCAAAATTGTGTGACTGAAGTTTGACAGACTTGAGGGTGTTCTATTCTACCTGGTAAGAGCCACTCTTACCTCTTCCATTAGTGAACAAATAAAATGATAATATATTAAATTATGTTTCCCTAAAAAGACTGCTTATTGCCAAAATCTAACTAATTATACCATATAAGCTATTCCTTAGGAGACAGAAGAAATAGAAATATCACTTGCAATAAGTGAAATTGAGTGTGAGCATTTATGCTCATACAGGAACAATATCTTTCTAAACATAACTCTGAGAAAATTCACTCTTAAAGCATCAGAGATAAGGTACAATTTATATTCATACATTTTCATCTCATTAAAATATTTTGTGAGCAGTCTTTAGCCCAGAGCATCTGTTTCTGCTTCTAGAAATGTGGTTAGCAAGCTGAATTGAACTATTTGTGCTATCGAAGTTTGCATTGAAGCTGGCCTAGACAAAATTCACTTTGGCCTTTCAATTAATTAACCAACTTATCTATTAACCTCACCTCTTACAGTGTGAGATGTTTGTTTCTCACAATTATAACTTTAAGTTCCATGTCTGCATGGAAAAAGATCATAGTTTTCCACATCAACTTAATGCCTTTCCCCCACAAAAGAAATGTGCATTTAAATTGGAAATATAGACTGTATCAAATGTAATATGGCCAAAGGCCGTATGTAATATGGTAAATTCTCTTGGGCTTTTCAAAAAAGTTAGGCTCTCCTTGGGGAGAAGCTCGGCCAATAAAGCAATGATTAGGCACCCTTTTCATTTTTACCTTAAGGGGAATTTACCAATCTCTCCCTTTGTAAATTGGGTGGTAAAACCTTTCTTATACAACATTATTTAGAGTTTCTGCACTCCCACATCCTTACAGCAGCATATTAAGATATTACTGTCTAAACACTTTCTGACCTGTATAATAATATAGGCTGCATTTCAATTACTGGCATAAACATTTTTATGTAGTTTTTTGTATTTTTATTACACTAGCAATAAAAAAGCTAAATATACTGGCATAAATATTTTTACATTTTTCCCACAAGTAAAGTGCAGTTGCCCTATATATATAATTGCTCCTTCCATGCCACAGAAATAAGTTAAGATTTTGACTTTCATGTATTTGAAAGTGATCCTGATGACAAACTTTATTGAGGACTTGCTTTAAGTTGTTTGTCAGGGAGTTGTATGAGGCTGATCGATTTCAAATATCTTACTTACTCCTCTGTGCAGTTATTTAAGACCCACCCAGGACCCCATTGAACTGAGCTTTTTTCTCTTTTTATCCTCTAGAGAGATTTAAATTGCAAATTAATCATTAACAACCTTTCTGAATATCTGTTTAAATAACTGAATGAATTAACAAATAAATTGATCAATAGATCAAAAGCTAACCAAGTATGGATTAAATTATACACACAATATCAGACATTCTCGGAGTATTAGGTTCTTGGAATATAACCCTCCAAGATTAAACTTAAAGATCTAACAAATAAATCATAAATGAAATAATAGACATCACAATTTGATTTTTAAATATTCTGCTCTTGACTCAACAGACTAAATATATTCAATATTCTTAAAAATATTATTATTTAAAATCCCAGATTAAGTTTTGGGTTTGTTCTTTATATTCTCATAGAAGAATAAAAGACTTCATTAAACTTCTGAACTTGTAAGTAACTATCCTTATACACACAGGTCCCATGGTATTGTAAACTAATTGCCACTTCAGAATTTTAAAAAGCATCATTCTGTTAAAAAATGAAAAAAATAATATTTGAACTAAATTAAGAGTCTTGGAATCAAGTATCAGCCATGCCATAGTCACACAGTTCCAGCTTTCAAGAGAAGAAAATGTAAATAGTGAAGTATGGGGCAACACGAAGGACAGGAGAATATATAGAAGATGGTCATCTAGGAAATGACGGAAGTGGGTCTGTACTTGTCTGGCCTACAGAAAGTCATCTTTAAATTTACTTATTTTCACTCTAATCTGGAGGAAACACAGAACTATGCAAAATGTTCTATATATTCCCTTGTCTATTGTAGAGACCCAACAAAAGATATCAACCAATGGATGTACAGATTCTGAGATCCTCTGGTAGATTTAAAACATTCTAGTATTCTAGCAGTATTTTTCTTGGTGTTTTCTTTTTGTAATAATAATTTTTTCAAACATTGAGAAAGAAAGTGCTGAAGTATCTTGTGTATGGGCATAGCATACGATCCAGATGTCAGCTACTTCTTGTCTCTTGAGATCTCAGAAAGATAGACTGGAACCTCCAGTTTCCATGCCCTGTAGACTCCTGTGCCCTCTCCAAGATTCAGCAGATTCATAAGAACTCAACATTCTCAGAATTTCCTTTGGCTTCTTCTTGTACTACTTCAGTTAATTTATCAGTTCGTGGTCCCACATGTGCCACCTCAGCATCACCAGGTCTCAAGCATATATGAATCTCAGCCCAATTTTTCACTTAAAAACAAACAAACAAACAAAGCCAAGGGAAAAAACCCCTCCTGATACAGGCATTTTTGGAGGTAAGTTCAGGGCTTTTATTCTGGTGATAGGCACTGGTAAGTTCAAACTGTTTTGATAGCTGTTGCCCAATCTGATTGATGAGTAGTGTGCCCATGCCATACCAAGTTGTTAAATATTTTAAATGTCATCCCTGGATGTGGTAGGTTGGGAAGAAAAATGGAGATCTTGAACACTTCACGAATACAAATGACTTTAAAGAACATACAAGTCTAGTCTAAGAGCTCTTTAGGCACTTAACTATTTAGCACACCCACCCCAATCCCTTCTTGCTCACACTTTTTTTTGACTCTCCTCTCCCTCACTCCTAAATTCTGTTCATTTATAATGTTGAACAGCTTATCCATTTCTTTCTCTCATTTCCTGATTTTCCTTAACCCATGTCACAAGGTCACAACTTCTACTCCCAAATAGTTTATTAATTTATTTTCTTAATTAGATACAGTTGTCTCCTTAAGAGTAATTGCTATGTCAGCTATAAGGATCATAATTTGTTTGTTTAAATAGATTTTTTTTTAAATTTTTATTTATTTTTTTTTTAACTTTTCGGTTTATTTATTTATTTATTTATTTATGGCTGTGTTGGGTCTTCGCCTCCGCGCGAGGGCTTTCTCCAGCCGCGGCAAGCGGGGGCCACTCCTCATCGCGGTGCGCAGGCCTCTCACCATCGCGGCCTCTCCCGTTGCGGAGCACAGGCTCCAGACGCGCAGGCCCAGCAATTGTGGCCCACGGGCCCAGCCGCTCCGCGGCACGTGGGATCCTCCCAGAACCAGGACCCGAACCCGTGTCCCCCGCATCAGCAGGCAGACTCTCAACCACTGCGCCACCAGGGAAGCCCTAGATTTTTTTTTAAATTAATTAATTTATTTATTTTTGGCTGTGTTGGGTCTTCATTTCTGTGCGAGGGCTTTCTCTAGTTCTGGCGAGCAGGGGCCACTCTTCATCGCGGTGGCGGGCCTCTCACTGTCGCGGCCTCTCTTGTTGCGGAGCACAGGCTCCAGACGCGCAGGCTCAGTAGTTGTGGCTCACGGACCTAGTTGCTCCGCGGCATGTGGGATCTTCCCAGACCAGGGCTCGAACCCGTGTCTTCTGCATTGGCAGGCAGATTCTCAACCACTGTGCCACCAGGGAAACCCCCTAAATAGATTTTTTTTTTAAGAGCAGTCTAAGTTCACAGTAAAATTGAGCTAAAGCTACCGAGAGTTTCCATCTACTTCCTACACCTCCCCTTCTCCATACAGATCCACCCCCACTATCAACATATAATCTGGATTTTGATACAAAAAAATCATAATTAGGACTATGGTAACAAGAAAAACAGTATAATATAAAGTAACCATGGCTATTATTATTTAGTTACTTTAAGAGAGTCAGTATTTATATATATATGTGTGTGTGCATGTGTGTGTATATGTATATATATTTATTGTTATTCTGAAATCATTCTCTGAAGTCACCAAATAGGTAATCTGCTATTAGTCCATGGCCCCCAACTACTCTTACATGTACCTCCAAACAAGGACTTCAGAATTAGCATAATTGTGACATTTCTGCAACACAGGACACAGGGAGAAATCTGTTTATTTCAAAACATTTTTTATTTTAACCACTCCTTGAGAAAAATAAATCAGGGACTTCCCTGGCAGCACAGTGGTTAAGAATCAGCCTGCCAATGCAGGGGACATGGGTTCGAGCCCTGGTTGGGGAAGATCCCACATGTTGCAGAGCAACTAAGCCCATGGGCCACAATTACGGAGCCTACATTCTACAGCCTGAGAGCCACAACTACTGAAGCTGGTGTTCCACATCTACTGAAGCACTTGTGCCTAGAGCGCATGCTCCACAACGAGAGAAGCCACCGCACTGAGAAGCCCTCACACTGCACTGAAGAGTATCCCTCGCTTGCTGCAACTAGAGAAAGCCCGTGCATAGCAATGAACACAGCTAAAAATAAATAAATAAGTTTATTAAAAAAAAGAAAAATAAATCAGACTTCTCACGCTTCAAACCACCCATTAATTTAGAATAAATCCTATGTGTTAGGATTTGCAATTCTTGGAAGAATGTTCTGAGAAAAAAAGGAGACACAATTACAAGTGTGTTATTTCTCTGACTACTGCACGTTTGTATTAATGATGTATTTGATTCATATGCAACTCCTAGAGCTACTGGATATGCCGTTTGGATATTTCACTGTTATCTCAAGCTCAGTGTATCGAAAACTGAATGCATCATCTCACTGCACTCCCTGTAAACCTAATTAACTCAGATTCCTTTAGTAAAGTTCCTGTCTCTGTCACTTATATCCCTAAGTCCTACATGGCATGAAATATTTTAATCTTTCTTCATGTTCTAATATCCAACCAATTTTAAAATTAGAAACTTTCCTCACTTTTAAGGTTTCTTTCTTTCTTTTTAAAAAAATGCTACCTGTTTTAGTCCCAATGCCAAAAAACCTTCCTTCCTGTACCACTCCTAACCTGACCCCAGATCTGGGGTCATCACTTTGTACCATAATTGGTGTCATAGTTGCTTCCCTGCTAAAGTTTCCTGTTCAGTTATCTCAGGCAAATAGAACTGACCTAACATCTATTTTAATAACTTCACTATCTTCCTAGGAAATCTTCACCATTCTCAATTTTCATTCTCTTCAAATCTATCCTAGAGTTTACACTTATATGCCTACATAATCTGACTGCAGTCTATATATCCAGATTTATTTCGGTAGTTTGGCCAGTTATTTCACTGATCCTGTAGCTATGCCATATGAATTCCATTCTACAAATCCCTTCTAAGCCTTTTCTCATAGTACTTACTTTCAACCCTGGCACACATCTACCTCTCATGATGTTGGCATTGCCATTTATTGGGTGGGTCATAAAGTCACTTCGGTTTTTAAGTAAAAATATAAGACACATTTTTCATTTTCACCAAGAACTTTATTGAACAACCTATTCATCATTTTGTTCCACTACCTTCTGCCATTTTTCAGGTAATTTCATAACTCCGTCTTCCCAAAACTTTTTATCTTTTTGAGCAAAAAACTGTTCCAGGTGTCTTTTACAGTCTTTGAGGGAACTGAATTTTTTTCCATTAAGAGAGTTTTGTAAAGACTGAAATAAATGGAAATCCGAAGGTGCAATGTCTGGTGAATATGGCAGATGAATCAGAACTTCCCAGCCAAGCTGTAACAATTTTTGCTTGTTCATCAAGGAAACATGCAGTCTCACGTTATCCTGATGGAAGATTATGCGTTTTTTGTTAACTAATTCCAGACGCTGTTGTCAAGTGCTGCTTTCAGTTGGTATAATTGGGAACAGTACTTGTTGGAATTAATCGTTTGGTTTTCTGGAAGGAGCTCATATAGAGGACTCCCTTCCAATCCCACCATATACACAACATCACCTTCTTTGGATGAAGACCACCCTTTGGTGTGGTTGATGGTGGTTCATTTCGCTTGCCCCACGATCTCTTCCATTCCACATTATTGTACAGTATCCACTTTTCATGGCCCATCACAATTTGTTTTAAAAACAAAACGTTTTCATTACATTTCAGTAGAGAATCACATGCAGAAATACGGTCAAAGGTTTATTTCTCTAAACTTACGTGGAACCCAAACATCAAAGCGATGAACATAACCAAGCTGGTGCAAATAATTTTCAACACTTGATTTGGATATTTTGATTATGTCGGCTATTTCCCACATGGTATAACGTTGATTGTTCTCAGTTAACATCTCGATTTGATCGCTGTCAATTTCAACTGGTCTACCCGACTGTGGAGCATCATCCAGTGAGAAATTTCTAGCACGAAACTTCGTAATCCACTTTTGACACGTTCGAACAGTGACGGCACCTTCTCCATACACTGCACAAATTTTTTTTTTGCGTTTCTGTTGTGTTTTAACCTTTCTTGAAATAATAAAGCATAATATGCTGAAAATATTGCTTTTTTTCTTCCATCTTCAATATTAAAATGGCTACACAAAAATTCACCAATTTTGATTTTTTTTTTTAATGCATGCTGATATGACATCTGTCACAATACAACCTAACAAAATTCTTTTGAATGAAGTTAAGGGCAACTAATTGCTACTAGAGCCAGCTTACAGAAAAACCCAAACTTGTTGGCTAACCCATACCTGTGGGAAAATGTCTTAATATCTTTGACCCAGTTTTCTTCTCTGCAGAATGGACTTAATATTCATCTTGCAGATTTGCTATATGGATTACATGAAATAATTTATATAAAATCATCTCTACATAAATGGATCCAATAAATGTTAATTTCCTCAGTTTTCCAGCCCTCCAGAAATTCTCTTGGAACTCTATTGCAATTCTGTTTGTCCACACAGATACTATGAAATCAAATCCAAATAAACTGAAAACTCTTTAAGATCTTGTCCTTTATTTTCTCAAGACTCATTGCATGGCCTCTCCCAACAGTGCCTTTTAATCCTACTGATCTGAGCTATGAATAACTTCAAAATGCTCACAAATCTTTTACCTCACAAACACTGTTTCCTCTTTCTCAAAATTCTTGTCCTGTCTTCTGTCATTTCTCTAAGAGACTATCTACTGCTAGTTATTCAATAATCAATTCAATGTCACCTTCTCCCAGAAGCCTTGGCACACTCCTGATTTGATCTAGTATTCATCTCTGTGTACAGCATTCTCAAAAGTTTATCATTAAACTTACAATATTCTACAGAAATGATCGATTCACTCATTTGTGTCTCTCACTGGTCTGAGAGGATCTTGAAGAAGGAATCATTTCCATCACCTTTGTGTACCTAATACCCAATATGCTGCCAGACCCAATATAAGGATTTGAAAAATATTTGTTAAAGAAGTAGATTTCTTATTAAAATTACAATTAATTTGTCTAAGTAAGCTTGCTATTTTATATGTTAGTTTGCCCTTTTAAATAAACTATAAGCTCCTTGTGAGTATGATCACATAATATTTCTGTGTTATTTATATTACCTAGCATAATACTTAACATATAGTAGATGATAAATAACTATTGATTAGTTCATCACAAACATTAAAAAAATATATTTTTTAATTGAAACAATGTTGTGTTAGTTTCTGGTGTGCAGAAAAGTAGTTCAGAATATATATATATATATATATAATATATATAGTATATATATATATTCTTTTACATATTCTTTTCCATTATGGTTGATTACAGGATATTGAATACAGTTCCCTGTGCTATACAGTGGGACCTTGTTGTTTATCTATTTTATATTTAGTAGTTTGTATCTGCTAATTCCAAATTCCTAATTTATCCCTCCCCCACCCCCTTTCCCCTTTGGTAACCATAAGTTTGTTTCCTATGTCTGTGAGTCTGTTTCTGTTTTGTAAATAAGTTCATTTGATTCATATTTTAGACTCCACAGATAAGAGATATCATATATTTGCCTTTCTTTTTCTGACTTATTTGACTTAGTATGATGATCTCTAGGTCTATCCATGTTGTTGCAAATGGCATTATAACATTCTAAAAAAAAAAAGATATTTATAAAGAGAAAAAGAGGAGGGTAGAAGAGTTCTTTTGAAGTGGTGTAAAGCACTATAAAGTGTATTGTCATCAAGATCAACCCTGAGGACATTGTATTTCTACCTACCTCCCACCAAGTCACCTGAATCTGAGAAGTACACTGTTAGCAGGCTGAAGGAAAAGTGATTATATTTTAACATCAAGGCAATAGTGTGACACTTTTACAAAATTCTACATACGTTTTGGTAAAGATTTGTATTTCTTTTCTAGAATTCTACTCTAACAATTAAGTATTCATAATAGAAAGCAGCTTCTGTGATCCTTTAAATAATAATTATAAAAATAATAACAGTTGATATTTTAGAGTCCTCTATGTGTCAGAGAGTTATTTGACAATTTACAATTATCATTTCTAAACTTTAAAGCAACCTGGCAAAGTATTTATTATAATCCTCTTATATATAAAGAGACTGATATATAATTAGAAAGATTAAATAATTTGTCTTAGATTATATAGCTAAGTAGAGTCAGAACTCAGATTTATATTGATCTGTATCCAAAATTCATATATTATGTTTTTTACTGAATTGAATAAGATAGACCCAAAATTCATGACCTTCTTGAGATCTCTTATTTGAAAATAAGATCTTTGCTCATGTTGTCAGGTGAGATAAGATCATACTTAATTAGAGTGGACCCTAATCCAATACAACTGGTGTTCTTATACGAAGAGAAAACAAAGTGAGATACAGCAAGAACGCCATGTAAAGGAGGTGGAGGAGATTTGAGTGATGTATCTACAAACTACAGAATATCAACTGTTGTCTTCAACACCAGAAGCTAAGAGAAAGGCATGGAACAGATTCTGTCCTAGAGCTTTCAGAGAGAACATGATCCCAATGACATCCTGATTTAGGACATTTTAAGCTGTACAGTTTGTAGTAATTGTTACATAGCCCTACAAAACTAATATACAATGTGATAAGTAATATAAAAAAGAGTTGCTCCCAGAAACTTTGGTATTAGCAGATGTTATTTCAGTCACATACATCACAGAAAAAAAACCAAAACTATTTCTTTCCATTTTACTTCTGGCTATATTAAATTTTAGAATTGCTAGAGTTGTTATTTCTTCTTTTTGCATAATACATAGCTTAAATAATTTCAAACATCTCTTTAGTAAGGAAAAATTATAATTGTATAATAGGTGATTTGAGCATCTTTTCTTTCTTATGTAAAAGAATATGCTTGAAGGAGTTAATGAAAGTACTTCTATAAGATCTGCAAAACTGTAAAGTTTAAATACCTTGAGAATGGGTGACAATGCTGAAATTTACCTAAGCTGCTGTGTAAATGTTCAAAAGTCTTAACCACAGCAAGTCTGGTGAACAGACCATTCTTTATGTGTTTATTTAATGGGACAACTCTGATCTCAGCAGAGAGAAATGTCTTCAGCTCACTCATTGTACTTCGATTTGTGACAAGATGCAATCTGCTTTTCCTTAAGTTTTTTCTTATGTTAATAGTCTTTGGTATTTATATTGACAGGAAAATAATAGAAAGTGGCCTGTGAAAAGGCTATGCTAATCTATGCAAATAATACAAAACTGATGTGCCTATCTGTGTGACTTTCAATCATATGCTCAGAAGGGACCTATAAAAAAGTATAGGTAGACATCTTACTTAGAAAAAAACCAACAATCAAATATAATTATTCTACTAACCTTTATTTCACAAAATACTTTTATAAGTCCCATTCTATGTTTCTTAGGTAGAACCAACACTTCATCACTGAGAAGAACATTCAGAAAACTAAATAGGACATTCTGACTTTATTCATAGTATTCTTATTTTTCACAGTTTAATAATGACAACCTGAAAAATTTACAATCATCTGTCAAACCATAGACTTTCTTTAGCCCAGACTGTTCTTGTTAGTCAAGTTGTGTACCTTATGGTTAATTGCATGCTAGGATCTAATAATGTACTAATACATGGGGGGAGGATGTTTGTTTTCATTTTGTTTTCTTAACATAAAACTAAATCTTGAAAAACTCAACAGGCTATTAAATGCTTTTACATGTCCATGAGTTGCTAGTTTATATTCTTATTGATACACTTTGTGATAAGTTGTTTATGTCAAAATTCCATTTGAAAAATACACTTCTTAAGTTGCTAAGAGTTGGAAGACAGTTTAGATATAATCTAAGAACATTCTCTCAGGATCTCTAATTCCTGTACCAGCTACTACAATGCAACTGCAATAGTGTGGAAAAAAAATAAAAAATGTTGGCAGTAGAATGATAAGACAAGCTACAGACTGGGAGGAAATATTTGCAAATGATAAATGATTGTTATCCAAAGTACACAAAGAACTCTTAAAACCCCAAAATAAGAAAACAAACAATCCAACTGAAAACTGGGCAAATAGATATATCACCAACGAAGATAAAAAATGGTAAATAAGTATATGAAAACAAGGTCAATATTATATGTTACTAGTGAATTACAAATTAAAACAGCAATGAGACACTTTTTATACATCTATTAGAATGGTAAAAATCCAAAACACTGACGATACCAAATGCTGACTAGGATATGGAGCAATAGGAACTCTCATTCACTGCTGGTGGGAATAAAAAATGGTACAGCCACTATGGAAAACAGTTTTGCAGTTTTGTACAAAACTAAACATACTCATACCATATTATATAACAATTGTAACCCTTGATATTTACCGAAACAATTTGAAAACTTTTATAGGGACAAAACACAAAAACCTGTTTAGGGATGTTTACAGAAGCTTTATTCATAAGTAATACATTTTGGAAGCAACCAAGATGCCCTTCAGTAAATGAATGGAGAAATAAACTGTGTACGTTCAGACAATGGAATGTTATTCACTGATAAAAATAAATGAGCTATCAAGCCATGGAAAAACATAGAAGATACATACATACACATTACTGAGTGGAAGAAGTAATCTTAAAAGACTACATACTGTAGGATTCCAACAATTTAACTTTCTGGAAAAGGCATAAGTATGGAGATGGTAAAAGGATCAGTGGTTTCCAGGAGTCAGGGAGGAAGCATGGACAAATAAGCAGAGCACAGGATTTTTAGGGCAGTGAAACTGTTCTGTATGATACTATTATAGTGCATATGTATCATTATACATTTGTCAAAACCCTTGGAATGTACGACACCAAGATTGAATCCTACTGTAAACTACAGACTTTGGGTAATAGTAATGTGTCAGTGTAGGTACCTCAACTGTGACAAACGTACCACTCTGGCATAAGATGTTAAGGTAAGTAATAATATTATTTTTAGTGTATCATTTTAACCACAACTTGATAAAAGGAATCTAGTATATATCACTTCATATATGAGTCTTCCTTTATTTCAAATTTAGTTTCAAAAGAGAAAAAAAATTAAAAGTTCCTAAACAATCTGTTTTTGTTTTTTGCAAAATGTTTACCCATTGTCTCAATTAATTCATGAATTCATGAATAAGGTGGACTCTAAATAAAGATAGATGAGTTACAAATGGTTCAAACCCACAGCTAAATTTCTTGTAGTACAAGGATAATACATGTATGAAAATAATTATAATCTGGATAAAAAGTGATAAATACAATAAGAATTATAAAGACAAAGTATTAAGAGTATTCAGAGATGAACATACTTTTAAGTGTATGAATCAAGTAAAGTTTATGGTAAAAATCTCATATAGATTAGTCAATGAAGGCAAGAATGAATTTCTTTCCTCATTTCCTCATTCATTCATTTTTTCAGTGATTTGGGAAGGAAACCATTTTAGAGATGAGGTTTCCAAACTGGAATGTCTGTACACAAACACTTTCCAAGTGGCAGGCAGATGAAAGTTTTAAAGGTAAAATTTTTCCAGATCTTTGTATTCCTTATGAACTTTTTCCTAAAATTGATCTTCTTGATCAATTGATCACTTCTGATATGGAAGCCTCATGCATAGTCTCCCTGTCGCAGTCTCCTATGTGGCCCTTCATCGAAGATAAAGAACCTCCTTAGACCATCCTTAACCTTGCAAAAAAGGTACAAAGGCCAAGGGTGAAAAAAATACCTGAAACACTAAGCAAAAGGACAAGACTCTAATGCACCTACATTTGTAACTGATGCCAAAAACTCGGCCTCTGTGCACCAGTGCCGAGACACTGGGCGAATAAGAAAAAAATAGCTTTATTACTTTGCCAGGCAAAGGGGGATATAGTGGGCTCCTGCCTCAAAAACTGTGTGTCCCCACCCGGGGGAATTTGGTGAGGAGTTTTATAACAATGGTTCAAGGGCAGGGTTGTTGATAAGGATCAGGGTGTGTGCAGGGCCTATACTCCTTTAATATGGCTTCAGGTGGTCTGATCAGTTTCTATGGTTCCTTTAATCTGGCTTCAGGTGGTCTCTTGAAGAGCTTCTCTGGTTCCTTTAATCTGGAATGAAGAATGCTAACATCTTCCATTTATTGTGGGTTTTAGTTCTATAAAGAGCTCAAAGATATTGTTATGAGTATCCCTTGAGGTGGAACCAGCACCCTGCCCCAAGGCTGCACTATTGTTCCTTGGCTACTCCTCCTTTTTCTCTGCATCCCCCTCTCTTCCCTGATTAGCAACTGTTTGAACCTGCCCTTTGGAACTCAGGGAAGGCCAGGGAGGCTGAAGCCTATTCCCTACAAACAAGAAACAGGGAACATAGAAAGACTTCTGTGTGCAGGAGCCTCATAGCGTCCTGCTTGGTTTCATGTGGAGGATCTGGTCAGTACCCCTACCCCCATGGTGTTCAAGGATCAACTGTAATCTATGGACTATATTATGTTTAATCTCAGTGTTGTTTTAACTTTTATCTGTAGAGTCTGGATTTAGTGCCTGAAACAGGGTCCTGCTCCGTTTCATAACTCACTGTTTTTTCAATGCTTCTTTTTAAATAAAATTAAAGGACAATCAAATTGAGTCTTTTGCTGACAAATTAATAAACATTATTTTGATTATAGATAACTGTGCTTTTTCTAATGTAACTTAGAAAGGGTTCAAAGTATTAAGCACCATTGTCAAAACACTTCTATTCCTATCTGCTTTATATGGGAACAAGTTTTTATATATATATTTAAAAAGTGGAAATGAAATAGCCACACCCATTTCATTAAGAGACATATTTCCAATAACATTTTATTGTTTATTTAAACATATTTCTTATGTATTTATTTTATCAGCTATGTACAAATAAGTATCATGATAGCTCAATCCAGAAGAAAAAGATTTTTACACTCCAAGTCTTATGATCTGGGAATTTCTAAGATTTTGTTTTATAACAGGTATTTTTTACAGAGAAATATTATAGGATAGTCATAAAAGATTTTTAAGCATGACAGAACTAAATGAACAAAAGATTATGTAGTTCCTAGAATGCTGAGGAGTCATTGTCTAGGCTAGTGCTATCCAATAGAGGTACAACATGAATCACTTGTGTAATTTCACATTTTCTTGTAGCCAACCATATTTTAAAAAAAATTGAAGAAGAAACAGATGAAATCAGTTTTAATAAAATATCCACTTCATATAAAATATTCAAAATATCTTATTATAACATGTAATCAATATAAAAATGTCTTTGAAATCAATGTGTATTTTACATTTATAGACCATCTCAATTTGGACCAGCCATATTTCAGATGCCCAATAGGCATATGTGGGTAATAGCTACCTTATAAAACAGTTCAGGTTTAAGCCAATGTTTCCAAAGTTTACTCATACACATGCCACTGCTATAATTTTCCATATCTCTGTATTACAATATATTTTCTGATTTTTGCCATTTTCACATATTACATTTACTATATTGACAGTATTTTTCTCTGAATTGATTTATCATTTTTAGTAAATTTACTTATATTAATTTTTAAAAGTGTATTTTTTTTCATTTGTTACATATAGATGATAACTTCATAAAGCAAATACAATTTAAAATATCATTACCTTTCATTTTACTTATATGTGGAATCTAAAAAATAAAACAAACAAATGAATATGACAAAACAAACAGAAGCATAGATACAGAGAACAAACTAGTGTTACCAGTGGGGAGAAGGGGAGGGGGAGAGACATGATAGGCGAAGGGGATTAAGAGGTACAAATTACTAGGCATAAAATAAATAAAATACAAGAATGTAATGTACAGCACAGGGAATATAACCAATATATTACAATAAATTTAAATGGAGTATAATCTATAAAAATATTGAATCATTATGTTGTACATGAATGTTGCACATTATGTTGAAACTAATATAACATTGTAAATCAAATACACTTTAATTTTAAAAAACTGCATTTCAGATAGATATTTTTGCCTAACAAACTGAGACTGAGGCCAGCTTTTCTGGTGGAAAAACTGAGGAACAGTTGTTTAAAAAACATAAAATACATGAAAACTTTAAAATAATCAGGATTAAAGAGAAAAAGAACAAACTTCTCACTCCAGTCTACTCCAACGTCCCCACACCACCTGAAATCATCCTGACGCCATCAGCATCAGGTCCCACCCTAAGATTTAACCACTGGGAACATTTGCCAATTCTCCAGTAGGGACTATAGGATCAAACTATATTTTATAACTTATTTAGGCTATTCTATAGTTTAAGTACTCTAATTTGATTTTACAGAAAGGATTAAAATCTCAGAACACTTTTAATTCTGTGATTTTTTGACATTTCTTTGTTATAACTGAGGAGGACCCTATGGGGCCTTCCCCATATCCTCTGGTTTAGCGCCTCTCTGAAGTACCTAGATAATAGTATTTGACGCAAATTTCCTGAGTTGTTTTACAGATGTGAAAACCCCCCACCAAATGGAAGATGTTAACTACTTGATGACCATGAGCACATAGCCCCAGGCCTCCTGGAGCCTAAGGACTGATAAAGTTAACCCCTGTGACACCACCCTTTTCCCTCATCATCAGCCAGTCAGAGAATTGTTCAAGATCTGATCACATACCCTGCGACCTCCTCCCTCACCTGGCTTTTAAAAATGCTTTGCTGAAACCATTAGGGGAGCTCGAGGCTTTTTAGGGCATGAGTCACATCTCCTTGCATGGGGTTGCAATAAACCTTTCTCTGCTCCAGCTCCAAACTCGGATGTTTCAGTTTGTTTGGCCTCACTGTGCGTCTGGCACACGAACTTGCGTTAATATTGTGTTAGTGAACTTTATCATATTTTATTGGGCTATCAAGCTTATGTGACTCTTTAGCCTCTCCAATTATCTGAGATACTGTGACAAAGACAGGAGCTAAGGATTCTGAAATTTTTAATATAAATGACACCTATAGAAGAGAATGTGCCCCTTCCTTCCTCCCTTTCTTTCTTTCTTTCTTTCTTTCTTTCTTTCTTTCTTTCTTTCCTTCTGACATATAAGTCATAGAGAAGGCTCAAGAAGGATATGGAATAAGAGGCTTTGAAAATGTTTGAAAATGACTCATCTCTACTTACCTGTAGGTGATCAGATGTCGAGGGCAAAGACTTGTGCTTTTTCTGGTTACATTAAATGACAGTAGCCCAGAGCCAAATACCACATAATATTAAGATAAAATAGTTCAAGTACATTTATATCTGTCAAAAAACAACCTCTAGGCGCCTAGGTTTTTATTACTCTGAATAATTTTACTAGCATCTTGAATATCATCTGTGATTAAGGAACATGAATATTTCCCCTAGTAATCAAATGCAGTTGCAAATAATATAATACTTCTCACTGACAACATATTATTTTATTATGATTTACCTGTTAGATAAATATATTTGTAGAAATTTAAAACTTCATAGCTTTATGTCAGATGATAATTATTTTATTAAAATTAGAGGCAGTTCCATAAGATCCTTCAGAAAATTGGCTTCAACAGAATGAAGATAATATTTATCTCTAGGATATGTCTCCAAAGTACCTAGCACAGAGAAGACTTTCAAAAATACATTTTGAATGAATGAAAAAGTCCATTCGCATTGGTAGGCCTTTAAAATAAAACACTTACAGTGTAATAGAAAAAAAAACCAAGATACAAAATTTTGTGTTGTATAATTTCTGAAGTAAAACAAATGCAGAGATGAATTGTATTAGATGATAACAATAGTACTGTGCATCTGGGAGGATTATAGATAACTATTTTCCATTCTCTTGCAATTAAATCATATTATTTTATAGTTTAAAATAATATACAGTTTTAGAAAACTACCCTGTTGCCAAAGAGGATGCAGTTTGAGTTACTTCAAGAGCGTGAGACTACACTACCTGACAAATATTACTCCACGTTGCCTTGTCTTTCGATAATATCCCCATCACTGTTGTCTAACTTCTTTCTTCATTGTTTCCCTGTCAGATGTATCTGTTGAATTGGGTGTACATGCAGATTTTCTTAATGGCGAAGTTATACCTGCAGTAACTGAGGTGTTTCTAAAACCCGCATTAGTTAATTCTTTCTTTATATAGAGGACAACTCAACAGTACTTGAGAACATTTGTTTCCTTAAAAAAAAAAGAAAACACTATGAGCCCTTCTGATCTATCTCAGATACCAAATTTTCTGTTTTAAAAGAGAAATTGTGCTGTGAACATCCTTCTCTTTCTTTAGATACTTGCTTAACTCTTAATGTCTTCATGTAGCCCTAGAAATTTTCAATGCTTGTCATCCTCTGAAGCCTTCCCTACCTTCTCCTACTGTTTAGTCAAATGTAGCTATTCTCTGGGAAATTTCTCAAGGATCTAGTGCTAGGTGACAAAATATACCTTTACCTTTATCTCTACCTCTATCTCTCATCTGTCTATATCTGTATCTATCTGTCTAGTTATACATATACATGTGAGTGGATAATACACATTAAGTATATAAAATTACATTTAAAAAAACTAGTAAGCAAAGAAAATGAAGTAAAAATTACTTGCAAAACTAAAACCAAGTGATAATCATTAAATTATAAAGAGAGAGAGAGAATAGAACAGTGATGGGACAAGCATTTGCTTTTTTGTATATGAATCACATCTGCTGAGGCAGCTTAATTTTTAAAAAGTCTTCAAGGAAAAAGCTAATGTTCATAGAGTATGTATTGTGGTGTGTTAAGTACCACAAGGTTTGTGAGTTTTCGTATAATCTAAGTAATCAAATTTATTTTCCTATAGCTAGCATATTTTTTAAGATTTAGTGTCTAGTGTCTAAGTTTGAGATTCTAATAGTTATATTTCTCTGGAAAGGTTTTTTTCTATTACCACTCATTACTAGAAATTTTAAGTTTATGAGCAAAAAACCAGGATCAGGGAATGAGCAGTTTAATATTTAGAAATCTTTGTTCTCTCTAGCTAATGATCCTTTTTGTTTGTATCTAATGACCTGGATCTAAACCGTCTCTAAACTTCTTCCTTTATCTTGCTGAGAAGGGCAATGGCATCACGGCAATTAAAGTCTAAATGACTTATTATTAAAGACTGTTCGCACTTTTATAATATATAACATCAAGTAAATAATTTTTGTTCTAACAGAATCCTGCCTCCCTCTACTTTTTTGTGGGGTTTTGACTATTTTCAATCCTACAAGAAAGTAAAATGGACACCTTTATAAATACTCACTTAGATCAGGGGTCTGCAAACTACATACAGTTCCATGGAAAATTCCAGCTTGTTACCTGTTTTTGTAAGTAAAGTTTTAAGAACAAAGCTATGCCCATTCATTTATGTATTTTTTTGTTGGCTGTTTTTGCGTTGTAATGGCAGTGTAGCAGTTGTAACAGAGACCACATGGACCACAGAGCCTAACTTGTTTACTATCTGGCCTTTTAGAGAAAAAGTTTGTCAACCCTTGATTTAGATTCACTGGTTATTAACATTTTGCTATATTTGCTTTGTCTCTCTACATAGAAATAGATACATACATGCATACACACACATATATTTATTTTTTCTGAGCCATTTGAATATAAGTGGCTGATGTTATGACACTTCAACATGTGGCTCCTAAGAAAAAGGACAATCTCCTACATGGTCACATTATAATACTCAAGATATTTAACAGTGGTACAATAATGTATGTAATATTCAATCTATATTCAAATATCTCCAGTTGTCCCAATTCAGCATTTAAACAAGGATCATGTAGTACATTTGGTATCATAGTTCTTGAGACGCCTTTATTCTATAATGCCTTTTGATTTATCTTTCATGACGTTCACATTTTTACAAGTCCAAAACAATTGTCCTATGTCTCATGATTTTGATTTGTATGATGGCTTCCTCTTGAATACATTAAATATATTGGTAAAAACATTACACAGGAAATGATGCACATTTCCCATTTCATCATACAAAAGGGCTTATGATGTCGGTTTATCCTATTATTGGTGAGTTTGATTTACTTGGGTAAGATGGGATTTGCCAGACATCCATTCTAAAGGCATATTTTTTTCTTTGTTATTGATAAGTAATGTGTAGAATGACATCTTGAAACTATGTGAATATACCGCTTCATCACAATTTTATGTCATAGTTTTAGCATACATGGATGATCTTTGCCTAAATGAATTATTACATTTGGAAACATAAAATGAAAATTTTCTAATTCAATAGTTCTTTCTACAATTATTGCCTTGCATTCCTTTTTGTAAAAATAGAAGTGTTTATGTTTTAAAATACCATTATAGATTCATGGATTTTTATTTATTCAATGTGGAATTATACATCACTTATTATATTTTTTTAATAGTTACAAAACATTTTCTTGTGATGAGGACTTTTAAGATATATTCTCCTAGCAACTTTCAAATATACAATATAATATTATTAACTGTAGTCACCATACTGTATGTTACAACCTGATGACTTTACTTTATAGCTGGAGGTTTGTACCTTTTGACGCACTTCACCC
Organism: Balaenoptera acutorostrata; assembly: GCF_949987535.1. NCBI lineage: Eukaryota > Metazoa > Chordata > Mammalia > Artiodactyla > Balaenopteridae > Balaenoptera > Balaenoptera acutorostrata. The sequence goes on from NC_080072.1 coordinate 78,474,014, forward strand.
ATTTCATCCACTCCTGCCTCTGGCAACAACCAATTTGTTCTCTGTACCCATGAGCGTGGTTTTTGTTGTTGTTATACAAATACTGTACGATGCCACATATAAGTGGCATCGTACAGTATTTGTCTTTCTTCATCTGATTTATTTGACTTAGCATAATGCCCTCAAGGTCCACCCATGTTGTCATAAATGGCATGATTTCATTCTTTCTACAGCCGACTAGCATTCTGCTGTGGTGTGTGTGTGTATAAACATCTCCTTTATCCATTCATCCTTCAATGATGTTGTTTCCATATATTTGCTATTGTATGCATGTATCTTTTCAAATTAGTATTTTAGTTTTCTTCAAATAAATACCCAGAAGTGGAATTGCTGGATCATATGGTAGCTCTATTTTTAACTTTTTCAGGAACCTCCATACTGTTTTACATAGAGCTGTACAAATTTACATTCCCATCAGTTGCGCAAAAGGGCTCCTTCATCACCATACTCTCACCATCTCTTGTCATTTCCTATCTTTTTGATAATAGCCATTCTGATAGGTGTGAGGTGATATCTTGTGGTTTTGATTTGCATTTCCCTGAGGATTAGTGATGTTGAGCATCTTTCATAGACCTGATGACCATCTGTATATCTTCTTTGGAAAAAATATCTATCCAGAACTTCTGTCCATTTTTTACTCAAATGGTTTGTTTTTTGCTATTGAGGTGAATGAGTTCCTTATATATTTTGGGTATTAACCCCTTATGAGATATATGATTTGTAAATATTTTCCCCCATTCAGTAGGTTGCCTTTTCATTTTTGTCAATGGTTTCCTTAGCTGTACAGAAGTATTTTAGTTTGATGTAGTTCTACTTGTTTATTTTTGCTTTTCTTGCCTTTGTTTTTGGGGTCAAATCCAAAGAATCATCACCAAGACTGATGTCAAGGATCTTACTGTGCATGTTTTCTTCTAAGAGTTCAATGGTTTCAGGTTTTCTGTTCAAGTCTTTGACCCATCTTGGCTTGATTTTTGTGTATGGTATAAGATAGCCATCCACTTTCATTATTTTGCATATGGCTGTCCAGTTTTCCTATCACCATTTATTGAAGAGACTGTTCTTTCCTCATTGAGTATTCCCAGCTCCTTTGCCATAAATTAGTTGGCCATGTATGTGTGGGTTTATTTCTGGGCTGTCTATTCTGTTCCATTGATTTTTGTGTCTGTTTTTATTTCAATATCACACTGTTTTTTCTCTTTTTATACTTAAATTTTACCAGAGTGGTTATTGGAAACCTCTTCAAACCAGCAGCTTTGTTCATTTTTCTTCTCTATGCATTCATTATTTCTTTGAATTCTGAGACAACAAAATATTCTAGGGTCAATTTTAATTTCCTTCTCCCAAACTTGGTGTTTTCCATTCCTCCAAAGATTCCTACTTTTAGTGACAAAGGTATTTAGACACCAAGGTCTAGTGTTAGGTGTGTTCATTGCTACCGAGGATTTAAACAAAAACTAGAAAATTCATAATCTTAGTTACATTTTCTTAATCATAGGTTGTCACCTCTAATTCAAATCAACTGATAAATGGTTCTTCTTCACCTTTCTTCATTCTATAATTTGATCTCCCTTTTCTTATTTTGAGAATTTTGATTCTCGAAAATTCAGTATATTTACTTATTTAGTTTACCTTACAAGGTAGACAAAGTAGATTAAGAATCATGATATCGGGCTTCTCCAGTGGCACAGTGGTTGAGAATCTGCCTGCCAATGCAGGGGACACAGGTTCAAGCCGTGGTCTGGGAAGATCCCACATGCCGTGGAGCAACTAGGCCCGTGAGCCACAACTATTGAGCCTGTGTGTCTGGAGCCTGTGCTCCACAACAAGAGAGGCCACGATAGTGAGAGGCCTGTGCACCGCGTTGAAGAGTGGCCCCTGCTTGCTGCAACTAGAGAAAGCCCTCGCACAGAAACGAAGACCCAACACAGCCATAAATAAATAAATTAATTAATTAACTAATTAATTAATTTAAAAAATGAGTTATCATTTTAAAAAAAAATCATGATATCAATACCATTACAAAAAGCAAATTTATTCAATAAAGTTTGAGATTTATTGTGCAGCTGCTTTTGTTCCTAGAACGTGTTTCACTGAGTCTTTACAGTCAGAGGACTCTTTTCAAAGGTTATTTGAATTCATTCTTTACTTTCTGTGTGATTATGTTATAAATTTGATATTAATTTTTTCCTGTTAGTGCACAATATTAGAGATTGCTTTATCCTTTTATAAAATTTAATTTTACTTTTTTAAAAATGTAAAACATTTACACAGTTCAAAAGTCAAAACTATAAAGATATACATTCCAAGAAGTTTCCTTCTCATATATATTCCTTCCATTTCATCCACACATTCTCATAAGTGAACATTTTTATTAGTTTATGCTTTACTAGTCTGTGTTTCTTTAAAAATAAACAAGAAAAGAAAAATATGTGTGCATGTGTGTATTTTTCCTTTATTTCTAAAATAAAATTAGTATATCATAAATAAATTTTTTCATCTTGTTTCTATCACTTAATAATATATCCTGGAAATAACTCCACATTAGCTCATAGGTTTTTTGTTTTTTAATTATTTTTTTTCCATTTGCATAAAACTCTAACGTGTGGATGGACCATAGTCTATTCAACAATTTTCCTGTGAATGGGCATTAGGTTATTTCCAATATTTGCTGTTATAATAATTGTGTAATAATATACTCTAGTGTGTATTCTTTGTCAGATTTATACATTTGAGATACATTCCTAGAAGGGCATCTACATGGTCAAAAGGATCAGTGTTTTGTTAGAGTTTGCCATATTTCCCTTGATATTGTCTAATCATTTTGAAATATCACCATCAAGATGCAAAAATATGTTTCTCCAAAACTTCACTACTGTGTTGATAATTTTTAAATTGTTTTCACTCTCATAGGTGAGAAATGGTACCTCAGCATTATTATAAGTAAGTGTTTGAGCATCTTTTCATATGATAAAATCATTTTTAAAGTTTCTATCAAAGAGTTATTTATATATATGTACATAATATATATGGTACGTATATAAATCTCAATTGTACATATTTGTATTGCCCTTATTTTTACAACTTTGCCAAATTCACTTATTAATTTTAATAGTTTATTTAGATTCCTTAATATTTTCAACACAAATAATCATAGCATCTACCCATAATGAAAAATTTGCATTTTCCTTTACAACTATTATAAATTTTATTACTTTTCATTGCTCTTTGTTAAAGAGAGTTTGTGGGAATGAACACTATGAGATTGGGGGAAAACATTCAATACTTCAGTATTAAGTATAATATTTGTATATAGTGGAGTCTGATTCTTTTTTGTTTTTTGTGTTTTTGTTTTTTAAATGTATTTATTTGTTTATGTATTTATTTATTTATTTTTGGCTGTGTTGGGTCTTCGTTGCTGCGTGCGGGCTTTTCTTTAGTTGTGGCGAGCGGGGGCTACTCTTTGTTGTGGTGCACGGACTTCTGTTGCAGAGCACGGGCTCTAGGCGTGTGGGATTCAGTAGCTGTAGCATGCAGGCTCAAGCTCAGTAGTTGTGGCACACGGGCTTAGTTGCTCTGGGGCATCTGGGATCTTCCCGGACCAGGGTTCGAACCTGTGTCCCCTGCATTGGCAGGTGGATTCCTTTTTTTTTTTTAAACATGTAAATGTACTTTATTTTTTTTCCTTTAAAATAACTATAAATATTTTATTTTATATTTTTTAACATCTTTATTGGAGTATAATTGCTTTACAATGGTGTGTTAATTCCTGGCAGGTGGATTCTTAACCACTGCACCACCAGGGAAGTCCTTGATTTTATTTTTTAATTAGACTTGCAGTCTTTGTCAGTTCAAGTGATTATTCTATTTACATTTAATGTAACAATTAATTAATTCTACCATTTATCTTGCTTTTTGTTTTCCTTTATTCTTACTCTCTTATATTATTTTTGATCAGCTGAGTTTTTATGTGATTATTCTAATTTATATAGTCTAGTATCATATAGTTCATACACTCTTTTGCAATTTTCTTTTAGAGGTTAATTTATAGATTACAATATACATATTTGTTTCATTACAGCAACCTTAAATTAGTTTTTTTATTTCTTCCTAAATAATGAAAGAAATGTACAGTAGGTTAACTCCATCTATCCTCTTTATCCTCTGTGCTATGGTTGTCATACATATACTTAAGTGTGTGTCATAAACTTCACAAAACATTACATTATTATTACATTACTATTACTGTAACCAATATTATTTTATTTGTATACATATTTACTCTTTCTAGTGCTTTTATTCCTTTCTGTGATCCCACACTTTCATCTAGGATAATTTTTCTTCATTGTGAGGAACTTCCTTTATTTTTTATAGTGTGAGTCTTCTTGAGATACAGCTTTAGTCTTTCTAAAAACAGTTTTATTTTGCTTTCATTATTAAAAGATTTTGGGGGGAATATAGAATTTTGTTTTAACTGCTTATCTTTTAGCATTTTATAGATGTTGTTTCTGTCTTTTGCTATGCCTTTTGAAAAGTCAGCCATAAGTTTTACTGTTGCTTCTTTGAAGTAAAGTTTCTTTTTGTACCTGGCTTCTGTTCCAGTATTTTCTTTGTCTTTGGTTTATAATAATTGACTGTGATGAGCTAATGTATGCTTTTATTTGTATTTGTGCTGCTTTGGGTTTATTGAGCTTTTAAAATCTGTGAGATATCTTTAGTTTTGGAAATTTCTCAGACATCGATTTTCAATATTTCTTCTCTCCCATTCACTCTTTCTAGGACTCCAAATATAACTATCTAGATTCCTTGACTATGACTCATGTGTTTATTATGTTTTATTTCCTTCCATGCTTATCTTTGTTGTTCTGTCTTCAAGTTTAATAACATATCTTCCATTGTCCAATCTGCTTTTAGATTGTCCAAATTTTTTCTAGTTTCAAATATTTTGGGTGTTTTAAAATTAGAACATCCATTTGATTATTGAGATTCAAATTTTCTGTAGAACCTCTTCAATCTTTCACCCATTTTTACCCTCTTTACCTCTGTTTTATATAAATATTTATTATATTTATTTTAAAGTCCTTGTGTGCTAACTCCAATAACTAGATCTATTTTGGGTTTGCTTTTATTGTCTATTTTATCTCTTTGTCAAGGATCACATTTTCCTTTTTATTCACATGCCTCATAATTTTTATTGTATGCAACAGAAAATGCTGGGATTGATTTAATTTTCCCCAGGAATGGTTCTTTCTTTCCTCTGTTAGGCAGATGGGGTAAAGGGCTAATTATCTGCATCTAATCCAGGATTTAGCAGTGTTTGAAAAGAGATGTAGTTTTAGTAAAACTCATTTTACCTTTGGTTCATCTCTGTTGCTCGGGTATAAACATGCCAATATTTTGGTTGAGAACTTGATGGGTCTCTGTCTCATTGAAAAAATTTGAGATATTAAGTTATGCCCTGTATCAGTTTTGAGCTTGCTTCTTTATTCTTACTCTCATAAAGCTTTGGTTGATAATAAATATTACAAGAAGTAAACTTTGCTCAAGATGAGCTTAAAAGGGGCTTTCTTAGAAGAATATGGGGTAATTCATAGAAGTAAAGGAAAAATTATACAGCCAAGCCCTGGAAAAATATCCAGTCTTAGCCCTTACAGTGTTGGTCATAAGACAACACCACCCCAACAATTTTTAATCTCTGTATTTCTTTGTTTAAGTTTCAAATTATCAAGGAAAAGAATCTGACTGGTCCAGCTTGGTATAGGTCATGCCCTTGCATCAATCTCTTTTATCCAGGCCGTTGCAATTATTGTACACAGACATGGTAACTAGGGAGCATGTCCTGTATGTTAAAAAAGATCCCAAAGAAAGGGAAATACTTGAGCTTCAACTAGTATCTATTATATCCTCAAATTTTACACATTTATATTTTACCTGGGAATGTCTGGGTAAAACACCCTGAAGAGAGTCTCTACTAAAAATTTTAGGCACTCAGGGAACCTGTTAAATAAAGGAAAAATGATCTGTGATAACCAAGCCTTAGAAATTTCTCAAATATGATTTTATTAACAACTAGGTTTATTTCTGTGAAGAATAACCCTTGGACACTTTGAAAAACATTGTTCTGCTGCATTAATTACTTCATATTTTCTTTTAACATAAACATTGGTTTAGTCATTGGGGATACAAAGATAGGTGATTCTAAGATTATTGATCTTAATCAGCTCAAGGTTAAGAAAGTGTAATCAACCATATCAACTATTTAAACATATTTTAAAAATCATTTTACTATTATTATTATTTTTTCTTTTTGGCCTTGCCACATGGCTTGTGGGATCTTAGTTCCCTGACCAGGGATCAAACCCAGGCCCCTGGTAGTGAAAGCCCAGAATCCTAACCACTGGACCACCAGGAAATTCCTTCACATCAACTATTGTACTGTAGTGTGATACAGGTAAGCCTAGGGTTTAGATAAGTCTGTTTTTGTTTTTTTGTTTGTTTTGTGCTTTTTTTTTTTTATTTACCAGAGGAAATGTTAATTAACTGTCAGGAAAGAGTTCTCTAAATATTTGTTACTTATGCTAAAACAAGCTCTCTTGGCTTTGCTCCTGACGTATTCCTCTAAAAATCCCCATTGATATCCAGGGTTGACTCAGCTGATCAGGCTGATATGCAACATGTACCCTTCCTATTTCACTGATGTGAAAGCTACACTTTTTCAAAACAGACAAATTTGCTTAAAAAGGACAACTATCCTCCTAACATATTCTAAAGATACTTCTGAAGGTCAACTTGTTTTGCTAAAGAAATGGCTTTTTTTTTTCCATTTTAACATGTCCTAATACATTTTAAATAATAGATTACTACTGAAGTTGAACAGGGAGTTCAATTCTCCAATCTCTAAACCTGTAAAAGTTTAACAACAGTTTAATAAAAGGAAGTAAGGAAGAAAAAGGCAATGATCTCCATCCCCACCTGTGATACAAATACAAGACCCAGAGAGGCAGGAAGCTAGATGGGAGTACCAAGTCTATAGTTTGAAAATAACTCAGCCTTTGTTTCATTGATGTGTTGTCTTAGTTAGGATTTTAGAATTTGCTCCATATTTATAAATAAACAGTTACATAGAGATAAAACATACATTAAAAATGTGTATATATTGGGAATTTGCTGGCCATCCAGTGGTTAGAACTGAGCACTTTCACTGCCATGGCACAGGTTCAATCCCTGGTCAGGGAACTAAGATCCTATAAGTGGTGCAGCGCAGCCAAAAAAAAAAAAAAAAAGAGTATATATATCATGTACATCTTGGTGAATTGTTACAAGTGATCATAACTGTGGAACCAATGAGCAGACAGGAAATGGATCATTATCAGCATCCAAAAAGACCCTTTTGTGCTCCTTCCAGACATTGATCCCACTAACTAAGGGAAACCACTCTAGTCAATATACAGTATCTGAATTATAATTTAAATTCAAGGAGAGCGTAGTTATTTATCAAAGATGACATGAGGTTTGAAGTTTAAAAGACCCCAGTTGTAAAGGAAAATCCTAGGCATCCATAATTGAACACAAGTTCAAATCTCCAAAGAAATTATCTCTCTTTTTATAGAGGTCTTAAAATTATTGATTAGAACATTTCCACTTAGAGTTTAGTTGCAGAACTCAAATACTATAAGCTTTAAGATTTTGCAAATAAAATATTCTCTGAACAGTTTTTCATTTATGGACTTTTAAAAGTTGTTAGAAATCCCTTCCTGGGTATCATGAAAGTCTTTGGTTTTTAAGTTCATTTGTGCTGTATACCTCTGTGTATTTTAATACTACTCTAGGGTATTTTAGAATAGAAATTAATTTTTGAAGCCTTATCATTAAAATGATATCCAAGATCACTCAACCTTTCACATAAAAATATAAATAGCCATTTTCATTTTCATTTTATTGACTTTATATGATGAAAAAACACACATTTTCTTAAAAGCTGATATTTATTGTTTTAGAAATTTTCTTACTACTACAAATTCTAAGTATAAACCAACATTTAAAGTTGATATCTGATTATGATTTTCCTTGTAAGAGCCCTCCATTCTGTAGTGTGAACCCATTGATGGGGTAGAATTCAGGCTCCTTAACATGATGTAAAATGTCCTTTATGGCTTAGACCCTGTCTTCCTCTGGATCTTAAATCAACACACTTTCTTATATTACAAAATTGATGGCCATTACAGAATGACCATCATCAAAAAATCTAGAAACAATAAATGCTGGAGAGGGTGTGGAGAAAAAGGAACATTCTTGCACTGTTGGTGGGAATGTAAATTGATACGGCCACTATGGAGAACAGTATGGAGGTTCCTTAAAAAACTAAAAATAGAACTACCATACAACCCAGCAATTCCACTACTGGGCATATACCCTGAGAAAACCATAATTCAAAAAGAGTCATGTACCAAAATGTTCATTGCAGCTCTATTTACAATAGCCAGGACATGGAAGCAACCTAAGTGTCCATCATCGGATGAATGGAGAAAGAAGGTGTGGCACATATATACAATGGAATATTACTCAGCCATAAAAAGAAATGAAATGGAGGTATTTGTAGTGAGGTGGATGGAGTTAGAGTCTGTCATACAGAGTGAAGTAAGTCAGAAAGAGAAAAACAAATACAGTATGCTAACACATATATATGGAATCTAAGGGAAAAAAAAAAAGGTCATGAAGAACCTAGTGGCAAGATGGGAATAAAGACACAGACCTACTAGAGAATGGACTTGAGGATATGGGGAGGGGGAGGGGTAAGATGTGACAGGGTGAGAGAGTGGCATGGACATATATACACTACCAAACGTAAAATAGATAGCTAGTGGGAAGCAGCCGCATAGCACAGGGAGATCAGCTCAGTGCTTTGTGACCACCTAGAGGGGTGGGATAGGGAGGGTGGGAGGCAGGGAGACGCAAGAGGGAAGAGATATGGGAACATATGTATATGTATAACTGATTCACTTTGTTATAAAGCAGAAACTAACACACCATTGTAAAGCAATTATACTCCAATAAAGATGTTTAAAAAAAAAATTGCAAACTACTGGTAGTTTTCTAGTAAATACTATAGTTTTTCATGACAATATAAGTGCTTATTCTGCTGAATAGAATCACGTTTCCACTCTTTGTATGATGTAAAGTTCCACTTATCTTTCAAACCCCAGCTCCAGTTGTTCCTTCACTAAGACGTGATGGCCTATGGCAAGCAATTTTAATCTCTTTTTCAAGTTTGTTGCCTCTTACTTTCTTTTTCAGAATTTTTTCCCACCAAGTTTTAATGACTTGAATTTCTGAGTCACTCCTATAGTATTTGAGCTTCTAGGGAGCAGGGAGTATGTCTTAATTACCTCTACCTGGTACACTGCTTGCACTTATCAAATATTTGTTTATGTATAAATAAATCTTGATGTACTCGTCACAGTGATGGAAAAATAGCAATGCATTTAGGGATTTAAAATAGTTTTGAAGAACTCTAGGCTGTTTTCTGGTGTTAAAACTAAATTTAGTTTGTCCCAAAAATATAATGAATCTGATTTCTCCTCTTTTGTTTCTAAAGATTACCATGATTCATGAACTCTTAGAGCTAAAAAAAAAAAAAAAAAAAAAAAAAAAAATCTTAGTGCTCCAGGTCAAAATCTTCAGCAAATTGATAAGAGAAGTAAGGAAATTTGTTCTATGTTTTAGAATATATTTAAAAACAGAACACCATGTGTGCCTCCATGAGAGCTATGAAGCCTTTAAAACATTTTTTTTATACAAGTACTTATTAGTTATCTATTTTATATATATTAGTGTATATACGTAAATCCCAATCTCCCAATTCATCCCACTACCACCACTGTCCCCCTGGTTTCCCCCCTTGGTGTCCATACATTTGTTCTCTACATCTGTGACTCTATTTCTGCCTTTCAACCCTGTTCATCTGTACCATTTTTCTAGATTCCACATATATGCACTAATATACGATATTTGTTTTTTCTCTTTCTGACTTACTTCACTCTGTATGACACTCTATAGGCTCATCCACATCTCTACAAATGACCCAATTTTTTTCCTTTTTATGGCTGAGTAATATTCCATTGTATATATGTACCACTACTTCTTTATCCATTCGTCTGTCGATGAGCATTTAGTTTGCTTCCATGACCTGGCTATTGTAAATAGTGCTGCAGTGAACATTGGGGTGCATGTGTCTTTTTGAAGTATGGTTTTCTCTCTGGGTATATGTCCAGTAGTGGGATTGCTGGGTCATATGCTAATCCTATTTTTTGTTTTTTAAGGAACCTCCATACTGTTCTCCACAGTGGCTGTATCAATTTACATTGCCACTAACAGTGCAAGAAGGTTCCCTTTTCTCCACACCCTCTCCAGCATTTGTTGTCTGTAGATTTTCTGATGATGCCCATTCTAACTGGTGTGAAATGATACCTCATTGTAGTTTTGATTTGCATTTCTCTAATAATTAGTGATGTTGAGCAGCTTTTCATGTGCCTCTTGGCCGTCTGCATGTCTTCTTTGGAGAAATGTCTATTTAGGTCTTCTGCCCATTCTTTGATTGGGTTGTTTGTTTTTCTAATATTGAGCTGAATGAGCTGCTTGTATATTTTGTAGATTAATCCGTTGTCAGTTGATTCGTTAGCAAATATTTTCTCCCATTCTGAGGGGTGTCTTTTCGTCTTGTTTATAGTTCCTTTGTTGTGCAAAAGCTTTTAAGTTTCACTGGGTCCCATTTGTTTATTTTTGTTTTTATTTCTATTACTCTAGGAGGTGGGTCAAAAAAGATCTTGCTGTGATTTATGCCAAAGAGTGTTCTTCCTATGTTTTCCTCTAAGAGTTTTATAGTGTGTCATCTTAAACATTTAGCTCTTTAATCCATTTTGAGTTTATTTTTGTGTATGGTGTTAGGGAGTGTTCCAATTTCATTCTTTTACATGTAGCTGTCCAGTTTTCCCAGCACCATTTATTGAAGAAACCATCTTTTCTCCATTGTATATCCTTGCCTCCTTTGTCGTAGATTAGTTGACCATAGGTGCGTGGGTTTATCTCTGGGCTTTCTATCCTGTTCCATTTATCTATATTTCTGTTTTTGGGTCAGTACCATATTGTCTTGACTACTGTAGCTTTGTAGTATGGTCTGGAGAGTCTGATTCCTCCAGCTCCATTTTTTCCCCTCAAGATTGCTTTGGCTGGGACTTCCCTGGTGGTGCAGTGGTTAAGAATCTGCCTGCCAATGCAGGGGAGATGGGTTCAACCCCTGGTCTGGGAAGATCCCACAGGCCACGGAGCAACTAAGCCCGTGTGCCACAACTATTGAGCGTGTGCTCAAGAGCCCATGAGCCACAACTACTGAGAGCTCGTGCCACAACTACTGAAGCCCAAATGCCTAAAACCTGTGCTCCACAACAAGAGAAGCCACCACAATGAGAAGCCCGCACACTGCAACAAAGAGTAGCCCCTCCTCACCGCAATTAGAGAAAGCCCATGCCCCGCAATGAAAACCCAACACAGCCAAAATAAAAATAAATAAATTTATTAAAAAAGAAAAAAAAGATTGCTTTGGCTATTTGGGGTCTCTTGAGTCTCCATACAAATTTTATGATTTTTTGTTCTAGTTCTGTAGAAAATGCCATTGGTAATTTGATAGGGATTGCATTGAATATGTAGATTGCTTTTGGTAGTATAGTCATTTTCACAATATAGATTCTTCCAATCCAAGAACGTGGTATTTCTCTCCATCTGTTTGTGTCATCTTTGATTTCTTTCATCAGTGTCTTATAGTTTTCTGAGGTCTTTTGTCTCCTTAGGTAGGTTTTTTCCTAGGTTTTTTATTCTTTTTGTTGCAATGGTGAATGGGATTGTTTCTTTAATTTCTCTTTCTGATCTTTCATTGTTAGTATATAGAAATGTAAGAGATTTCTGTGTATTAATTTTGTATCCTGCAACTTTACCAAATTCATTGATTAGCTCTAGTAGTTTTCTGGTGGCATCTTTAGGATTCTCCATGCAGAATATCATGTCATCTGCAAACAGTGACAGTTTTACTTCTTCTTTTCCAATTTGTATTCCTTTTATTTCTTTTTCTTCTCTGATTGCCATGGCTAGGATTTCAAAAACTATGTTGAATAATAGTAGGGAGAGTGGACATCCTTGTCTTGTTCCTGATCTTAGAGGAAATGCTTTCAGTTTTTCACCTTTGAGAATGATATTGGCTGTGTATTTGTCATATATGGCTTTTATTATGTTGAGGTAGGTTCCCTCTATGCCCACTTTCTGGGGAGTTTTTATCATAAATGGGTGTTGAATTTTGTCAAAAGATTTTTCTGCATCTATTGAGATGATCATATGGTTTTTATTCTTCAATTTGTTAATATGCTGTATCACATTGATTAATTTGCATATATTGAAGAGTCCTTGCATCCCTGGGATAAATCCCACTTGAACATGGTGTATGATCCTTTTAATGTGTTGTTGGATTCTGTTTGCTGGTATTTTGTTGACGATTTTTGCATCTATATTCTTCAGTGATATTGGTCGGCAATTTTCTTTGTTTGCAGTATCTTTGTCTGGTTTTGGTATCATGGTGATTGTGGCCTCGTAGAATGTATTTGGGGGTGTTCCTCCCTCTGCAATTTTTTGGAAGATTTTGACAAGGATGGGTGTTAGCTCTTCTCTAAATGTTTTATAGAATTCACCTGTGAAGCCATCTGGCCCCTGACTTTTGTTTGCTGGAAGATTTTTAATCACAATTTCAATTTCATTACTTGTGATTGGTCTGTTCATATTTTCTATTTCTTCCTGGTTTCTTGGAAAGTTATACTTTTCTAAGAATTTGTCCATTTCTTCCAGGTTGTCCATTTCATCAGCATAGACTTGATTGTAGTAGTCTCTTATGATGCTTTGTATTACTGTGTTGTCCCTTGTAACTTCTCCTTTTCCATTTCTAATTTTATTGATTTGAGTCTTCTCCCTCTTTTACTTGATGAGTCTGGCTAAAGGTTTATCAATTTTGTTTATCTTCTCAAAGAACCAGCTTTTAGTTTTATTGATCTTTGCTACTGTTTTCTTCATTTTGTTGCCTAGCTCCACTTCATTTAGTTGTTTTTCTAGGGTTTTATCTTGTTCCTTCATCTCGTTTATAGTCCTCTTCCTTTTCATTTAGTCTGTGTTTCTGTGGATGTGGTTTTCTTTCCACAGGCTGAAGGAGTGTAGTCCTTCTTGCTTCTGCTGTCTTCCCTCTGGTGGATGAGGCTATCTAAGAGGCTTGTGGAAGCTTCCTGAAGGGAGGGACTGGAAGAGAGCTATGAAGCTTTAATTGTCTCCCTAACTGTCCCAAAGGGAGCCTGGGGTAGGCAATCTTTGGTGATCATCTTTTTTGTCCTTTTGTTCCCTGCATTTACTTCTTTGCTTTACTCTTCCCTATAACTTCTTATGTTGTGTAATGCCATTCCTCTCTGTAAATAAGCATGATTTCAGTTCCATAAGGAACATGAGTCTGTTCTTGCTGTCCATAATAAATCTACTTTCTAGATACTTCATTAAAGCCATTATATTTAAATATAAAATAAGGAAAATAACTTTATTTTAAAAATATCAATAACCCAACTGTCTATTTCTGGTGATTTGTCTGCATTTTTAAGACATTTATTTGGGGATGTATTTTTAAATTGCTTGAGTGTCACTTTAGCTTGGATCATGCCTATAGATCTGAAATAAATTAACCATGCTTTGGCAGAGCTATCAGAAAGGATTGTGGCCAATCCCCTAAGTCTCTTTAGATGCTCTGTAGCTAAGTCTATCCAAACTGATTGTTATTGTGGCCACACTCAGTGGTTTTACTGTGCCATTTTCGTGGTGCTTGGCTGTAAAAAGATTTGCCCTTGAGTGATAACATTTTCATATTTTCTGCTAACATAGTCACCCATTTGCAATGACATTAGGAAGTAAAACGTCTTGCTTTTTTAATATGGCCATTTTCATTTATGATTTTTTATTGTCCTTTAAAAATAAAAAGCCATGCAGAATGATATAAAACCTCTGAGATGCAGATATCCTGGAAATAAATTGTTGGGTTGATTAAATATCTGTTGGTCAGACTATTCAGAATGACTCTTCATGTCATTTTGTAAATGAAAGTAGGTTAATATTTAATCTAGCTAAAGGAACATGAATGCATATAGTGATTTGTGTTTCATCTACCAAAGAGTTTTTATCTAACAAAAACCCAACAATTTAAAAAACATAGCTAAATCATTTAAGAGAAAGAAACAGGAAAATAATTATTTAAAAAATAATTTTAAGAATTATTTTAAAAATTATCATACTGGATGCAATCACAGGTTTTAAAAGTAGTTTCCTTTGGACATATGCATAATAGATAGATTTCAATCTATATACGTATATATCATATTTGTGTGTATTTTACAAGTAGAAACTTGAGTTGCTGCTTTGCATTATGGTAATTTATAATGCTAAGTATTAATCTATTTTAAATGAAGTTTTCATAGGAGGGATTATTTCTTCATTATCATTTTTCCCTGTTTGCCATTCCATTAAAAAAAAAAGTCAAGAAAATGGAAAGAAAAAACTTCCTTAAAGTCCTAAATAAAAATGCAATAAATAAAACGTCAGAATATGTATTGATAATGAATCATTTACATCTGCCTATATTCAGGGTTATTTGGAGAAAATTCAATAGTCCTCTTAGTTATACCTTTTCACAGAATTTATATTTTAATTGCTCATTTGGCATTCTAAGTAAAAACCTTGTCTGCTCTTGAAATGATTTTCATTTTTGTTAATTAACCCCTTGGTCATTTTTTCAATTCGTATTTATTGAGTGAACACTCTGGTCCAAGCATTGGTAGAATAATAAGAGGAGTCTCACCTCATAAAAGCCACAATTTAGCAGAGCCCTAGAGCATGTACATAACTATACAAACTAAAAGAGCCACATTGTCGGGCACAGAATAAGAAACTAATATTCTCATGAGAGGTAGAAATGTCAGGGAAAATTTTTCAGTAGGTAGGGGTATTTAAGTGTTAACTATAATAATTCAATTTCAAAATTAATGCCAAATTTTTACAAGCCATTTATAGAAAAAAATTCTCTCTAAAATCATTGTTTTCTCTATTGTTGTCAAATGTGTTTTAATTCTCCCAGGTCTTCTTTGGGGAAAAGAAAGTGGCTAGTAATTTTTAAACAATTCATACTGAGATTAAAATATATATTAATATTGTTATTTAAAGGTAAAATGTTATTCTCAATGCCCTTTCCCTTTCTCTCTCCTTACTTTCCTCTGTGATCCCAATTTCTTCATTATGATAATCCACAAAAAAGCATTTTGTCCTATAAAATTTTATTTTCAAGTTTTAATGGCCAAGTAGGGCTTGGATAAATATACAGCAGTGCCCTCTACTGGACAGAACCCCATCAATTCACATGGAAAATTTTTTTTTCTTCACAGGGGAAGAGTTGGGGTGTATATTTTATTACAGGAAACTCAATGACCAATTAAAAAAATTCAGAAGAGCCTGCTAAAAGTAGTATCTTATAACTTTACTACTTTGACCTGCTTTCAGTGCCTATTTAAGCTCAAGTACTGAGCACAGCTTGGTATCCAATATGAAGATAAGGTATGAGCAAACTTCCTGCTTTCTCTAGGAAATTGTGTTCTTTCAGGAAAGTATCCGTTTCTAACTAAAATATTATGTTCAGTTTTTTAAAATTTTATTTGCTTTTAGAATGTTCTCCTTCAATGGAACAACTACCATTCAACTTTCTAGGTAGCCAGATTTTGATGATATTAATTATAACTGTAAAGGTGTCAAATTGAGCAGCTATTTATCACAGTGAATATTACAATCACTGCAATATTTATACTTTTGATAATTTTATATTCAAGAAATGTAAGGTTTACAATAAGGCAAGAATGTATTTTGAAGTTCATCATGTCCTTTAAATACCACATTTACATATTGCCCATGGATATTTGCATTTTTGCATATAGATAGAAAAGTTTCGCATCTCTTTTTCACAGAAATGAAAACCCTGTTCTCGCACTTTTTTTTACCTTTAACCATGAAATTTAGTACTAAATGAACTTGTCTGACAAATTAATTATGAATGTACAAATGCAAAAGTGAAGAAATAAATGATGTCACAAGATGGTCTCAATTTCAAAAAGGACGTGTTTGAAATTTATAGTTTGCCACTGAACTTTTCCATTACTAAAACACTACTTCTTAGAGATATGATGGCAATTTTTTTGCAAGTTCAATCAAAAAGTGTTAATTCTCAAGAGAAAATACAAAAAAAGAATGTTCTTGACAATTTTGTTCTTCTAGAGCAGTAAATGTATGGTTACCGAAGATATGTTTCTAAATTGAAAACTTCAAATGTCCCTTCTTTGAATGCTAAGGAAACCTCAGGTGTAGCACAGTTGATTTTTACTGCCAAAACATTTCAAACTGAGTAACAATAATAGTGCTAATTATATCATCTCACATTTATATGACATTTTATAGTTCACGGATCGCTTTCGCATATGTATATACATGTATACATAATCATTCCATACTCAGTTGTTATACAGATTATATATAATAATATATGTAAAAGCAATTTGTTAACTGACAGCACCATCAAACACAGAGAAGAAATAGTAACTGGGTTTTCTGTGACATTGTTAAGCAGCCCTAATAAAATACCCTCATACCAGCTGGATCCCTAGTATCTTAAATTGTATAACCATATATGGCTTTATTGGTTAATTCAGCTTGAGTTGAAAATTTTCTTCCTTGCAAACCAAAGCATCTTGCCAAAAGCAGTGTTCAAATCCTGGGCAATAGTTGGATCAACCTGTCCTTCTATTAGAATAATCTCCTTCACAAAACTATTGAAATCAAATATGAGATTCTTTATCAGTGATGGATTTCTGGGAACAGTTTTCAGATAGGTCCTGATGAATACACCATACAGGTTTTCAGATTTGTTTAGCTGAGTCTATTAAATACTGAGAAATATTATTATCTTGAGCAATGAGCAATGATTAGGTATATGTCTATGACTATTTTATTCTAAAACCAGAGTTAATTAAACTATTGTTTTTACTATTCTATATGCTTAAATAAATTCATATTTATGAGCCTCTAACAGAATATTTCTATCTATTGTATTCTTTAAAAATACTAATATACATTGGAGTAGATGAAAAAAGCTTGTATACCTCTGCTCTAGGAGTGGTGGCTTGATCTTATTAACCTGCATTAAATTGTGGAGACAAATAACTACGCTATTGAATGCTATAAAAATAAATTAATCTCCTCTTCTTATCCATAGTTATTGTGATTATGTGTCACAAAGAGGCAGCCAAACTAAAATTCACTATAGGTTAAGGCCCTAATTGAGAAAATCTTTTGTTATGCTACCTGAGAACTTCTCCAAGGGCAGGTAATAAATGAAAAAATAATTAAATATAATATTATAATTAAAATTATTATTTTGGTATGGAGTTGAAGAATGGAGAGTTCAAAAGCAACTAAATTAATGTTTCACTATTTTTTGAAATTTTTTGAAATTAATCTCAATGGTTTTAAGTCTTTATTTGATAAATGTATAAAGAGATTTGGAAATAAATTTTGTAACTTTTTTTTGGCTCAGTCTCAAATAATTCTGGATAGGTAGATATGTCATTATTCTCAATATCCAGGTGAAGAGGAGAGACTATAAAACAAAACAAAATAAAACTACCATTTTAGGTCTCATGAGAAAATAAAAATACCTATTACCTTCTAATCACTAAATCTAACTTCTTAAAGCATTTCTTTAATCTAGTCAGTTTAATATTGCATTGTGAATACTTTAGACCTATAAACATATACACATGCAGAAAAAAAGTTTGTTTTTGTAAATTATTTCTGCATTCTTTTAATCTGCAGACTTTAGGCCTAAAGAAAACTAAAATAATTGAGCGCATCACTCGAGCAAGATATTCATTCATTTTCTCTATAATTCAAGCTGAATTTAGATGTGAGAAAAAGAATTTTGGATCTATTTCATTTAGAGTAGTTGTAAACTAAACTGTCTTATGAATACAACACTAGGACTTCCAAATTCCCCTTCGTATGCAGCCAAATAAACTGGCAATCATTCTTTGGTCACATTTACTTAGAATGTGTGATTCACAATCTGATTCAGTTAACTTTGAAGTAGACTGGTAAATTCCCAGCTTGCTTTAGAGTAATAATAGTGATAGCTGAGATTTGTTGCCTGCTTTCTGTATGCCAAGCATTATTTCTGGTTCAAGTGCTTTACATTATTTTTTTCCTTCAAATTCTCAAAGCAACCTTATAAAGAACAGGGTTATAATTCCTACCATACAGATGATGAAACCAAGGCATAAAGGATAAGTTACTTAATCAAAACATCTGACAGCTACGTGTAAACAGTTTACTGCTCAAAGGAAGTTCTTACTACATCAATATGCGGCCGAAAACAAAATCCCTGCACATGGCAAAAAAAAGCAAACTATGCAGAACTATAACCTTGCTGAGGCCATGCAATGCACCACAACCCCTTTATCTTTACCTGCATCCTCGTTGATGCAGCAGACAGCTCAGCTGCCACCCGTTTATGCAGGACACTCACTGTATTCGAGAACATATTTTCATGGTACATTGATCCTTCCCTCCCCACATTCAAATTCCCCAGTTCCTTGAAGTATATGTGTGGGGAGGGAGACGGTGGTTGCTTAAGACAGAAGGAATCTGGATATAGATATTACAGGAATTTCCATGATCCTTAAAAATGTTTTGTCAACATTGCCTTTTCTCTTATGTTGTGGATAAACTACTGGTACTTTCCGTAACTATTGTCTTAAAGTTCTCCTTCTTATAATTTTGGTTTCTTCTGGGGGGATTAATTATGCCTTAAGTATGCAATCCTCTTTTCTCTTGACAGATATGTATTCTTAGTACTTTACATATTACAAAACATGTGAACAAAGCTATGATAACCTATATTATTTACCAATGCTGAGGATGTTCACGGTAAATGAAGAATATGGCTAATAATAATAAAAGATTTCATCAAGTGAGGATAATTAGAGTTGGGCTTAGATGAGATGTTGAATTTAGCTGGGTGGAAAGGAAAGGCATTTAAAAGACATTTTAAATTAGAAATGTGTGAATAAAGAATGGGATGAGCATGAGTTAGTGTGTTGGATCTTAAGACTGGAACTCTCAACTTATTTGGCAAAATATTCAAAAGAGCAATAAGTTTGAATCCACATCAATGGAATATCATTGAATGTAGCCTAAAAGAGCTCACTATGAGGACTAGCTCTGAAATATGAGCAATCTTAAAATTTTAAGGAAAGTTTGCATTTCTATTTCATTGTACATCTGATTTTATTATAATAGAAAAATAATACTTTAACTTTGTGAACATTTGTGCTAAAATTTTTGAATAAAATTGATGCCTCCTGAATGAGGGTTTAATTCATTTTGTTTTTATGAAATAGAGGCACATACTGTGCTATGTTGTTAATAACTGGTTTTTAAAAATTATAACTTCAAGGAAAATATGCTAAGGGCATGGTAGGAAAACATGAGAGATAATCTTTGGTGAGTAAGATGAATTTAATATATAGACGACCTTAAATGTTAGGATTAGGAAGGTGAGCCATTGGAAACACATGTAGCATCTTAGGAAATCTGAATATATAGTATTTCAGGTGTCCATCAAGTCTTATGACAAAAATATTAATAGATGCTAATCAACCACATTAAACATCTTTGCATTTACTCCTCCAATTTCAAACTTTTGTCTTAGTCTAGCATAAGTGCGTCATCTTGAGAGGACATTTTATGTTAAATAATATTTTTTAACTCTCAAATAGTATTCAGGGGTAAAATAGATTGTAAACTGCCTGAGGCCATGGGTCATGTCTTTTCATTGTCCCCCCCTAAATTTTCACATACGTTTAGTGCTGAATAGGTATATCTTTTTCATGAATATTTGCATTGAGATGTGTTTAGACAGTGGAGTAAAAGATTACATGGTGCTTGGTTTTTGTAAAATGACTATTATTTCACACATATTTGACTCAACGGCATCATTTGTTTTAAGGTGCAATTGTAATATTTGTACCTTAATAAAAGCTTTTTAAGATTGATAAATGATAAACAATCCTTCCATACCAAGTGACGTATTGAAGTTAACATCACTCGTTATGAGTATTTTCTTTAACCCCTTCTCATTTTGCAGGTCCTTTATTATATTAATTTTGCACGGCCTTGTATTCTAGTGAATATATGTACGTGTTTATCCTCTCCTGTCCCCATCTGCCTGCTCTTTAGCCGCATTGTTCTGGAGCACTTAACAGAGTTCCTGGCACCCAGGAAATACTCAAAAAAAAATTAATGTTTCAATTGAATCAACATACTTTCAACATCCAAGAACATTACATATTTATAAGCAAGTGTTTGTTTGAAAATATTAAGTACTTAACTGATTTCGTGTGGCCCAGGTTCCCATAAAAATCTGATAAAAGCTATGGACTCGGCCTCATCTCTCCTCAAATGCTTGTATGCATAATATTTTACAGATGATTTTAGGGGGTTCAAAATCCCTGACAGTTGCCAAATGATCAAGTTTAAAAACTTTCATACAGTTTATTTCTGAATGCTGGAAAATTTAGAAACGATCTGTTTACTAATTGATAAATACTTATTTAAGTATCTTACTTATCAGAAAACATATAGATATAAGCATATGAAACAGCTGATTTGGTGGTGATTGTCAAATATGTTTATATATATTTAAATATTATGGAATGATAGTAGTTTTTCATTTGTTTCTAAGAAATCAATATGAATATTGATTTTAAGAAGATGATCATTGTTATCAGGGAAGAACTAAAGGTAAGAGGAGTGAGGCATAGAGAAAAAATTTGCATAAATGCATTTTTAAAAAGGGAAGAATGTGTTTCATTGAATAAAAAAACCAATCAGTTTGTTTATTCCTTTAAAGAGACAGGGACCATGAAATTAAGATCAGTTCAAGATTCCATAAATGATGTTATTGTATTTATTTTCCATGTTAAAAATCTCTTTATCATGTGAGATGAATTTTTCTAAAAATATCACTTAGAAGGTATAATGTTAAACTTGTACTCTTAGCAATGAGATTATATTTGAGGTTATGACTTCAGGCTTTAATTCCAAACAGAAAGTAGTTTTTACCGGAAAAAAAAAGATGACCGAAGAATGATTCAGTATTGCATGCATTGTGTCACAGAGTTGACCTTTCTAATTAAGGAATTGTAATTGCTAGTAAGCTGAAGAAAAAAAAAGAATAGACATGTTTTACAACAATTGCAATTCTGTTTTCTTTTTGAGAAGAAAAATACATTACCAGGTGTAAGAATCAAAATAATGCAGATATACATGATTTGTGTCCACTAACTTTGTCCAGAGCCAGTAGAAAAATAAATTGCATATGCATTATACCTATAATTAAGACTTTAATACATAACTCAAATTTTCACTCATGGTTTCATTCTATATGACTTATCCTTAAAGAACTTATCCCCAAAGAACTTATCCCCAACCTTTGCAAAAATATGGAACTAACAGACCATAGGCAGATATGATTCCATTTTAATGTGGCTTTTTCATTATAATGTTGGAGCAACTAGGGATGATGTCTAAATTAAACAGCTTTTACTGAAATCTTAACATAACTTGGCTAAACTCCCTCTATCTTCTTGGCTCATTTCACTTCCATGGTCAAAAGAATGCAAAACCTTCCATAACTGTGCCTTGATTTATCTCCCAGGTCTCTCTTCCAGTTCTTTCTCTCTGATTCCTTCTATGTCTCCCTGATTTGGAAAGTTTGTATGGTTTCCCCTGATATAACTTATTGTCAGTTCTCCTAATCTCAATATTTTTCACTCCAAATTTCTCTTTTAATGAATACCATCCACTCATTAAGTTTCACTGCTTTTTATTATTGTAAATAAAGCTGTTTTTTTTAACAATGGATAGCCATAAACTCATAAGTCTATGGAGGCCATTTCAAAATAGGAGTTCAAAAACTGTCTTTGGCAGTAAAAGCCAGTATCACTAATAGAAGCAAGTACTTTAAAAGATAAGACTTATTTGGATATAAAAATTTTTATACAGCTATAGGACTGTGTCTTTAATTCATTATAGAGCTTATGAGCAAATTTTCTTATATTATTCTTTTTTAATGAGAAATTATAGAAAAATCAATCATTCTTTTGGCTTTTAGGTTTCTCTTCTACTCAACAATACTTATCCTCAACTGACCACATACAAAGCACTGTGGTAGGCCCTGTGGGGGGGTTAATTCAACTTTTTATATTATTGCAGCAGACAAGAGCCTTACCGCTTATGCAGATTCTGCTAAGAACTCCTATGAGAAAACACATACAATAACTATTACTAGGAACTATAGTTATTAAAATTTTTATTCAACCACCTCTTGGCCAGATTAAATTTCTCCTCAACAGAGGTAGAAAAGAATTCAATTATATCATGTATATATATATTTTTTAATCTTTTAGTTCTGAAAAACCTATTTTAGATGTAGGGAATACTTTTAATAAGGGAGCTCAATTTCAGATTTCATCAGCAGAGATCTTTGAATAGTATATATTAGAACACTTTCTGACTAAAATTTTCAATTAAAGACCTCCCAAAATTTAGTGGTTTAATGTTTTCTTTTTTAAACCTTTTCTTTAATATTATGATATAAAATCTAACACCTCCCTCAAATAGTGCTAATTAACCTGAGAATCTCTACTTTCCTAAGAATGCAAAAATAATTATAATAGTTTCATATTACTTTGAAGAATCAGTACATATATATCACACTGATTTTAATTTCCAGTTTTTGTACTACAATACTATCAGATTTAGTAATAATAATAAAAAGAATGACCATGATACAATTTGTAAACTTCCTATTTTGTATCAGACAGGGTACTTGACAATTCATACATATTATCTCAATCTTCAGAACAGCCATTGTGAAGTAACTGATATTATCCTGATTTCACAGATAATTAGAGAGTCAGTTATTTATCTAATATCAGGCAGGTAAAGAACAACAGAGTTGGGATTTGAGCTTGAGGAAAATAGGTTTGAAGAGTCAGAAATTGTCTTCAGAAATATTGTTACAAGCAGTAATGTAAATTATAGAATACAGCACACTGAGTAAGGAAATTGTCAACAAAACCTTGTACAATTTGTTGTAGAATTAATGGGAAATTAAATAATCATCACTTACTTTGTTTCCAAAAAACTGTATAAGATTTCTTCTATATTTGATGAAATTCTTATAATTTTATGTTGTATTTTGGAAAACATTTTTTCAGTGTTGAACTATTACATAGTTTAAAACATTTTATCTCTTAAATATATTGTCTTCCACCCATCAGGTCACACCATGGTAGTTCCTCAACCACAATGTAACATGTTTCCTCTCTTGAGATGAGAAACTGAGCAAGCTCTTAGCTGGGGTTTTGAAATCTTTTTCCTTCACCCATGTCATGAAAATATAATGGCAGCATCCATTAGAAAACATCTGAGTAAAAAATGCTCTCAGACTTCTACTTTTACCCAAAGGTTGGTAGTCTCTCCTCTGTATAGTTACACTTTATTGAATCAGAAGAATAATTAACAAACTTAAATGCGGCTGAGAATTTAATATTGTTTACAATATGGTAAATACATCCTTTGGGGAAAATATTTTGATAAATTGACCAAAGAAAAATGAATTGACTAAATGTATGCCCTAGTTTGCAAAATATCTCTGCTTCTAGTGAAAATCTAAACTTGTCTCAGTTGTTTTACAAAGCAATACTGTGACATTTAGGAATAGTGCAACGTACTAAAAAAAGTTAGATTGTTGCTGCTCTTCAAAAATATATTTTAAACTCTAAAATTATACCTAACATATCTATTATCCCAATTCTATGTGTTCACCCAAACATTACATGGACATGTGTTTTGTAAGGTAAAAAAGTCTTAGTAAAGTATACACTTTGACGTTGTGATAGATTTAATTGTATATTTATAATCTCATAGCTACATGCAAAGTATAGTTTCAAGAGAACAAAATTCTTTCCATCAATCCTATAATATTAGCTTAATACAGATAAAATCTCTTAATATGGGAGTATTAAAATATTTTTAAACGCATATAATAAAAAGTAAATGGATATATTAAATGTGTTTGATTCTATATTTGAATTGGAATTATATTTTATAAACTAAGATAAAATGTTTCATTAACCTTTAGTCCTATGAATGACAGTGATGAGTTACGTATAAATGGAACATCCCCAAAATTATGTTTTTATAAACTATTCATTGCTTCATAATTAACACAACAGCAGTAGGGAAAGAGCAAGTAAAAAGGCTGCAAAGGAAATATGGTCTGATTCCTTTGAGAAACTGTAGATAATTCATTATTGATTGATTAAAATTTCAGAGAAGGAAGACAGGAAAGAGAATATATGAATTTGGACAAATAGATAAGAAGGGCCTTCTCTCTCAGAAGAAAAGTTTGCTTTGCCTTGAAGGTTTAAAGGTTTGCTTTGCCTTGGCAGGCATGTACCACGATCATATTTCTGTGTTAGAAACATGACTTTCATGCCATTGTGGAGCATGGACTAGAAGGATCCAGGGAGAATTTAGGAGAAAAGAGTCAACGAGAGCAGTGCTAATGTGTATGGAGAAGGTAGGACTCGGAAAGTATGGAGATTGGGTAAAGTGGCAAATATCTGTGGAACATTCAGGAAGAGAATTCATCTGGCAATTAGATATAAAGATCTGAAAAGTGAGAGGAGAGATCTGGGCTGTTTTTATGGAAAACCAAAACAATTGAGCTTATGTCTGTGAATCCCTTATCTGTATAGAGAAAAACAGATCAGGGCTATTGTCTGGCATCATGAAGGCAAACCCACCTGTTAATTTAATGAATTTTCCCTTTTCAACTAGTTGTTTTGGCAGCTTGTAGACAGCCTTGCAATCACTGCTCATTACGGCATTGGAAATATAGCTCCCCACTCCCTAGGGAAGCAGTGTGATTTCATAAACCACGGTAACTGAAGAATGAACACTTTCAATATGATATAATTAAACATTATGGGAAGGAATGGATTAGGGTTCTTTGTGACATTTGACTAAACATGCTAGCTAGCAAAAATACACAAATGAAGGTCACATTTGCAATTATTATAAAAGAGTCTACATTTTAATTAGGTAGCTGATAAATGTCACTGAGCCTTAGCTACTGACCAAGTATCATTAAGAAAAAAGAAAGAAAAATGTCATCCAAAAAGTCAGAATTTTTTGCATTGTCATGAAATTCAAACTTGTAGCCACAACTAAGTGTGTTCAGCACTAAGGTGTTAAGTGGGCTTAGTGACAATCTCAAATAAAATTTAAATAAGAAATATTTTGACAGCATGTAAGATGTCACTAATAATACAGATTTTTAAGCATTGTTTTATAAAGCAGGTTTGCCTTTACTGTAAAACCACATGGGGCCACACTGGTCTCGAAAGGTTCTTCTTAGATAGTGCAGTTTAAATGTATTTTTTGGCCTGTGGGTTTGGTTTAAATTCATTTTTTATTAATTTGGATTACATATTCACTGAATTTCTCCATCCCATGGTGAATCAGTCCTCTTTATCCCAGGCAATTTTTTTTTACCTGACATAAGAATAAAAGAAATTGATATCACCTGTTAGATATTCTAAAAATTTTTGAACTTTACAATAGTAGTTAAAAATGTGTTGTCCCCTTCTTCTGAAAAAATAATAAATAAAATTTGCATCATCTTAGGCTAATATGAAATTTCTTTTAAATTAGCATTTAAAAAAATACAAAGAAAACTAAATATATGTGTTGTTTGTAGGGCCAATCTGACTAATATTTCTACATCTGGATTCTTAAAATTGCCACAAGTAAATTAAAAAAGAAATTAAAGAGGAGAAAGAAAGAAAGAAGGAAAGAAAGAAAGGGAAATGAAAGAAAAAGTAAGGAAGGAGAACCATAAAGAAAATAATCAATAAACTTGCCTACATAAAAATGTCAATTTTATTTCTATAGCACATTATCATCAAGTTAAAATGAACACCACAGCAAATGCAATAATTAATGGTCATAGTACACAAAATGCTTTTAAGAATCATGGAAAAGAAATCACAACTCAGTAGGGAAAAAATGATAACTATTTTATAAAACATTCAATAAGGAAATATGTACATATGAAAAAATGAAGCATATAACTAATAACCAAAACGCCTGTCCAAGCAATTGATGAAATAGTATTTTCCACTATCATATTTAAAAGGGTAATTAACATTGCAATCATCTGATAAAATGGAATAAAAATACTATAATGAAATGTTAAAAATTACTGCTGTCTTGTGATGCTAGCAGGAGTATAATTAAGTCAAAGCTCCTAGAAAAAAATCCTAGCCAGAACTATTTTCATATTCAGAAATTCCATCTCTACGTTGTTCTTCTAAGGAAATTATTAGTCACACAAAGATTTATGTACAAAGATAACCCTGCATTATTATACAGATGTCCCCTGCTTTGAGAAAGTTCGCTTTATGCCACTTTGCTTTTACAAAAGACTTACATTACTAGTTGTTTTCACTAGCAGAAAAGATATCTGAATATTTTCACTTTTGCGAAAAAAGTCAAAAAGCGAAAATGGCAGTCAGCATTTGTCTTGCATCGAGACTAGCAGTTATAGAGGCAGCGCACCCAGAGCGTTGAGAGTGGCACCCCCAAGCTCCTTGCCTGGGAACTACACTTAGCATCTTAGCATCAGGTCGCCACAGCTTTGAATTTTGTCTGTGAGTGTCTGTGCTTTACCTCGATTTGCTTTGTATATCTGTTAGCAAGATGTGTCCTAAGGTAATTGCTTCTTCACTTTACACCATTTTGGCTTATGAAAGCCCTCAGAGGAATGTTCTACTTTCCAATAGCAAAGAAAACCTGTATATGACAGATAAATTAATCTAATCACAAGAACATAGTTAAATAAATAAGTAAAACACATCATTGGGAATGTTTTGTAGGCAATAAAATGATTTTGAAGCACATTTGTGACAGGATAAAAAATCATAATATTAAAGAAAAATTAGAAGACCATCTATAAACTGATCTTAGTTTCCTTCAAGCAAAACAAAAAATAAGCATATATTTCTGTTGGTATATCTGTACCTCAAATGAGAAAAAAATCAGTGTCTCTTGGTTTTTGCAAAAGGTATACTTATGGGTAGCAAGATAAGAGATAATTCTGATTCTACAGTGAGCATATATTTCTTTTATAATCAGAAGGTTTAAAATTAGATTTCATGGGAAACTTAAATACCACTATTCCTTTGAATCTGAACCCTATAACTTATTCTGTAAGGAAAATGATTAATAAGAGAAGGATCCTTCTTTTCCTGAGGGCAATACAAAAAGAATAAATGGTATTGCCATACCAAAAGGAATGAACACTCGAAGATTTAGAAAGGTACCAGATGCCTATTCCTTTGAAACTTCATATGTAAGTAAAACTTTTGAGTTGAAAAGTAGTAGAGTTTGTGATCTGTAAGTACCTGAGAGATAGCAGTTCCACACTTGGGAGTTGCTTTCTGGAAATAGAGTTTGCTAGATATTGAATAAGTGCCACAGATGAAGCAGATGTGGAGGCACTGAAGGTGAGAGTGACATTCTGAATCAGGCTGCAAGATTTTAGGCTGTCCGATGTCTTTATCATTATTTAACTCAGTAAATAGAACAAATGAGCTGTCAGTTAAGGCTAGAATACTACAACCACTGCAGATAAGTGAATTTAAGTGATTTGCAGGTATTTCTTCTGTTAAACGAGAATTCACATAACTTTGCTAAATTGTCGTTGAGAAATTATCTTTTGAGCTCTTCTTTGAAGAAATTGCTGTTTGTTGTACAGTTTCCACATATTCCGGTATGTGCCTCACTAGCTTATGGTTACTAGAGTCAAAGCTGTGGTACTGCCTTTTAAGAAAAATTGCCTTATAATGAGGTCATTTGGGGACTTCAATAACGAATTCCCCTTGAAGGGATTCCCAGCAATTTTCTCCTGTGCTAAGTAGCAAAATAAAAATCATGAACAAATTTCCAAAATGCTGATTTTCCTTTTGTAAGATATGACCAAAGCTCAATTCAAATTTCACATCTAGTGCCAAACCCTTTTTGATTGGTATCAACTGCGTCTTCCTAGGTGTTCCCCACACAAGCTAGATTGAACAGTAATCCTATCATGCACCTATTTCAGTCTCTTTTTTAATATTGTGGTTTGTGGTTTGGGCTTCACAATGAGACTGTGATCACTGGAAAGGCAATAACCAACAGCTAAAGAAGATAAACATGGGGATGTCTTTAACTGTAAAATATAAGGAAATTGACTTGCTCAGAGCAGCTGCACAAAGCAGGAGCTGGCACGCCCACCCAAGTGGAAAGGTGGAGTTTCCTTGGACCCTACTGGCTTCCTTACAGAGACACATGTCTACCCAAGACAGTGCCCATGTGGAGTGAGGATTCCACCTGGCCTGAGAGAAACCTTTATTTTCTTAATGAGGGAAGGTGTCATTGTACCCTCTTACTACTCTATGGCTTCTAACCTATGCAAGTGTAAAAAAACACTTCCCAGGCATCCTCTATTTAAAAAACAAAAAAACAATAAAACTAAACCTTGTGAAGACATTTACTCAAAAACCGTGATTATGTTTTTATCTGAGTGTCTATCAGTGTCAGACTGAATTTTGTTCAAATTCCATGATTATAAACTGGTTTCCCTGAAGTTTACATTACTCTCCTCTTAGATTGTAAGAACTCTTTGAAGGCAAAGATTATATGTTTTATTGCTTTATGTATTTCCATAGTTACCTTTCAATTTGGGATACATAATTGTTGATCATTTTGTATATACTGAATAAATGCTAAATCACACAAATGCATTATGTGTGCCTATGTAGCCCTCACAATTCAAGATTATTCTTAGCTATCTAAAATTCCACTGATGTAATTGGCCACCTTGAATTCCATCACTAAATCCACAATGGACTAAGTGCATCCATATTTTATAGATTCTAGGGTCTATACTGCATCATAGAAACATTGGACATATATGTTTACTTTTTCATATCACTGCATATAATGAAAACATAAATTTCCCATAGAATATTTTCAGAAACAGAAGAGAAAGGCATTTAGTGTTATAATTTTTTAATTGTAGTATTTATTGCTAACTAATTTCAGCTTTATTTGATTTATTATTAAGTACTATCTGATCTATCTTAAACACACAGAGAACAGGAAGGAAAAGCTAATATAATCATTACGAAGTTAAAACTTTAGGGAAACTTTACCCCAAACAAGAGGGAATTGTTTAATCACTAAATTAATTTGGTTATATTACATAACTAGCTCTTGCCCTTACTAATTTCCTGTGATTAGAAAACAGTATTCATATTATGAAAGAAATATCAATTTAATTCAATCACACATTATGCTTTGGGTAATTTAAAGAGACATCACCTAAACACTATAGACTTTTTTTTTTTTTTAGAATTTAATTTTATTTATTTTTTTATACAGCAGGTTCTTATTAGTCATCAATTTTATACACATCAGTGTATACATGTCAATCCCAATCTCCCAATTCATCACACCACCACGCCCACCCCCCACCGCTTTTGCCCCTTAGTGTCCATACATTTGTTCTCTACATCTGTGTCTCAATTTCTGTCCTGCAAACCGGTTTATCTGTATCATTTTTCTAGGTTCCACATAGATGCGTTAATATACGACATTTCTTTTTCTCTTTCTGACTTACTCCACTCTATATGACAGTCTCTAGATCCATCCACGTCTCTACAAATGACCCAATTTCATTCCTTTCTATGGCTGAGTAATATTCCATTGTATATATGTACCACGTCTTCTTTATCTATTCATCTGTTGATGGGCATTTAGGTTTCTTCCATGACCTGGCAATTGTAAATAGTGCTGCAATGAACATTGGGGTGCATGTGTCTTTTTTGAATTATGGTTTTCTCTGGGTATATGCCCAGTAGTGGGATTGCTGGGTCACATGGTAATTCTATTTTTAGTTTTTTAAGGAACCACCATACTGTTCTCCATAGTGGATGTATCAATTTACATTCCCACCAACAGTACAAGAGGGTTCCCTTTTCTCCACACCCTCTCCAGCATTTGTTGCTTGTAGATTTTCTGATGATGCCCATTCTAACTGGTGTGAGGTGATACCTCATTGTAGTTTTGATTTGCATTTCTCTAATAATCAGTGATGTTGAGCAGCTTTTCATGTGCTTCTTCGCCATCTGTATGTCTTCTTTGGAGAAATGTCTATTTAGGTCTTCTGCCCATTTTTGGATTAGGTTGTTTGTTTCTTTAATATTGAGCTGCATGAGCTCTTTATATATTTTGGAGATTAATCCTTTGCCCGTTGATTCGTTTACAAATATTTTCTCTCATTTTGAGGGTTGTCTTTTCGTCTGGTTTATGGTTTCCTTTGCTGTGTAAAAGCTTTGAAGTTTCATTAGGTCCCATTTGTTTACTTTTCTTTTTATTTCCATTACTCTAGGAGGTGGATCAAAACAGATCTTGCTGTGATTTATGTCAAAGAGTGTTCTTCCTATGTTTTCCTCTAAGAGTTTTATAGTGTCCGGTCTTACATTTAGGTCTCTAATCCATTTTGAGTTTATTTTTGTGTATGGTGTTAGGGAGTGTTCTAATTTCATTCTTTTATATGTAGCTGTCCAGTTTTCCCAGCACCACTTACTGAAGAGACTGTCTTTTCTCCATTGTATATCCTTGCCTCCTTTGTCATAGATTAGTTGACCATAGGTGCGTGGGTTTATCTCTGGGTTTCTATCTTGTTCCATTGATCTATGTTTCTGTTTTTGTGTCAGTACCATATTGTCTTGATTACTGTAGCTTTTTAGTATAGTCTGAAGTCAGGGAGTCTGATTCCTCCAGCTCCTTTTTTTTCCCTCAAGACTGCTTTGGCTATTCGAGGTCTTTTGTGTCTCTGTACAAATTTTAAGATATTTCGTTCTAGTTCCTTAAAAAATGTCATTGGTAATTTGATAGGGATTGCATTGAATCTGTGGATTGCTTTTGGTAGTAGAGTCATTTTCACAATATTGATTCTTCCAATCCAAGAACGTGGTATATCTCTCCATCTGTTGGTATCATCTTTAATTTCTTTCATCAGTGTCTTATAGTTTTCTACATACAGGTCTTTTGTCTCCCTAGATAGGTTTATTCCTAGGTATTTTATTCTTTTTGTTGCAATGGTAAATGAGAGTGTTTCCATAATTACTCTTTCAGATTTTTCATCATTAGTGTATAGGAATGTAAGAGTTTTCTGTGCATTAATTTCGTATCCTGCAACTTTACCAAATTATTGATTAGCTCTAGTAGTTTTCTGGTGGCATCTTTAGGATTCTCTGTGTATTGTATCATGTCACCTGCAAACAGTGACAGTTTTACTTCTTCATTTCCAATTTGTATTCCTTTTATTTCTTTTTCTTCTCTGATTGCCATGGCTAGGACTTCCAAAACTATGTTGAATAATAGTGGTTAGAGTGGACATCCTTGTCTTGTTCCTGATCTTAGAAGAAATGCTTTCAGTTTTTCACCATTGAGAATGATGTTTGTTGTGGCTTTGTCGTATATGGTCTTTATTTTGTTGAGGTAGGTTCCCTCTATGCCCACTTTCTGGAGAGTTTTTATCATAAATGGGTGTTGAATTTTGTCAAAAGATTTTCTGCATGCATTGAGATGATCATATGGTTTTTATTCTTCAGTTTGTTAACATGGTGTATCACATTGATTGATTTGCGTATATTGAAGAATCCTTGCATCCCTGGGATAAATCCCACTTGATCATGGTGTATGATCCTTTTAATGTGTTGTTCTATTCTTTTTGCTAGTATTTTGTTGAGGATTCTTACGTCTATATTCATCAGTGATATTGGTCTGTAATTTTCTTTTTTTGTAGTATCTTTGTCTGGTTTTGGTATCAGGGTGATGGTGGCCTCATAGAATGAATTTGCGAGTGTTCCTTCCTCTACAATATTTTGGAAGAGTTTGAGAAGGATGGGTGCTAGCTCTTCTCTAAATGTTTGATAGAATTCACCTGTGAAGCCATCTGGTCCTGGACTTTTGTTTGTTGGAAGACTTTTAGTCACAGTTTCAATTTCATTACTTGTGATTGGTATGTTCATATTTTCTATTTCATCCTGGTTCAGTCTTGGAAGGTTATACCTTTCTAAGAATTTGTCCATTTCTTCCAGGTTGCCATTTTATTGGCATAGAGTTGTTTGTAGTAGTCTCTTAGGATGCTTTGTATTTCTGTGGTGTCTGTTGTAACTTCTACTTTTTTATTTCTAATTTTATTGATTTGAGTCCTCTCCCTCTTTTTCTTGATGTGTCTGGCTAATGGTTTATCAATTTTGTTTATCTTCTCAAAGAACCACCTTTTAGTTTTATTAGTTTTGCTATTGTTTTCTTTGTTTCTATTTCATTTATTTCTGCTCTGATCTTTATGATTTGTTTCCTTCTGCTAACTTTGGATTTTGTTTGTTCTTCTTTCTCTAATTCCTTTAGGTGTAAGTTTAGATGGTTTATTTGTGATTTTTCCTGTTTCTTGAGGTAGGCTTGTATAGCTGTAAACTTCCCTCTTAGAACTGCTGTTGCTGCATTCCATAGGTTTTGGTTTGTCATGTTTTCACTGTCATTTGTCTGTAGGTATTTTTTTATTTCCTCTTTGATTTCTTCCGTGATCACCTGGTTATTTAGTACCATATTGTTTAGCCTCCATGTGTTTGTATTTTTTACGTTTTTTTCCCTGTAATTGGTTTCTAATCTCGTAGCATTGTGGTCAGAAAAGATGCTGAATATGATTTCAATATCCTTAAATTTACTGAGGCTTGATTTGTGACCCAAGATGTGATCTATCCTGGAGAATGTTCCGTGTGCACTTGAGTAGAAGGTGTAATCTGCTGTTTTTGGATGGAATGTCCTATAAATAACAATTAAATCTATTAGGTCTATTGTGTCATTTAAAGCTTCTGTTTCCTTATTAATTTTCTGTTTGGATGATCTGTCCATTGGTGTAAGTGAGGTGTTAAAGTCCCCCACTATTATTGTGTCACTGTCGATTTCCTCTTTTATAGCTGTTAGCAGTTGCTTTATGTATTGAGGTGCTCCTATCTTGGGTGCATTTATATTTATAATTGTTATATCTTCTTCTTGGATTGATCCCTTGATCATTATGTAGTGTCCTTCCTTGTCTCTTGTAATATTCTTTATTTTAAAGTCTATTTTATCTGATATAAGTATTGCTACTCCAGCTTTCTTTTGATTTCCATTTGCATGGAATATTTTTTTCCATCCCCTCACTTTTAGTCTGTATGTGTTCCTAGGTCTGAAGTTGGTCTCTTGTAGACAGCATATATATTGGTCTTGTTTTTGTATTCATTCAGCAAGTCTGTGTCTTTTGGTTGGAGCATTTAGTCCATTCACGTTTAATGTGATTATTGATATGTATGTTCCTATTACCATTTTCTTAATCGTTTTGGGTTTGTTTTTGTAGGTCCTTTTCTTCTCTTGTGTTTCCCACTTAGAGAAGTTCCTTTAGCATTTGTTGTAGAGCTGGTTTGGTGGTGCTGAATTCTCTTAGATTTTCCTTGTCTCTAAAGCTTTTGATTTCTCCATCGAATCTGAATGAGATCCATGCCGGGTAGAGTAATCTTGGTTGTAGGTTCTTCTCTTTCATCACTTTAAGTATATCATGCCACTCCCTTCTGGCTTGTAGAGTTTCTGCTGAGAAATCAGCTGTTAACCTTATGGGACTTCCTTTGTATTTTATTTGTTGTTTTTCCCTTGTTGCTTTCAATAATTTTTCTTTGGCTTTAATTTTTGCCAATTTGATTACTATGTGTCTTGGCGTGTTTCTCCTTGGGTTTATCCTGTTTGGGACTCTCTGTGCTTCCTGGACCTGGGTGGCTATTTCCTTTCCCATGTTAGGGAAGTTTTCAACTATAATCTCTTCAAATATTTTCTCTGGTCCTTTCTCTGTCTCTTCTCCTTCTGGGACCCCTATAATGCGAATGTTTTTGCATTTAATGTTGTCCCAGAAGTCTCTTAGGCTTTCTTTATTTCTTTTCATTCTTTTTTCTTTATTCTCTTCTGCAGCAGTGAATTCCACCAATCTGTCTTCCAGGTCACTAATCCGTTTTTCTGCCTCAGGTATTCTGCTATTGATTCCTTCTATTGTATTTTTCATTTCAGTTATTGTATTGTTCATCTCTGTTTGTTCTTAAATTCTTCTAGGTCTTTGTTAAACATTTCTTGCATCTTCTCGATCTTTGCCTCCATTCCTTTTCCAAGGTCCTGGATCATCTTCACTATCATTATTCTGAATTCTTTTTCTGGAATGTTGCCTATATCCACTTCATTTAGTTGTTTTTCTGGGGTTTTACCTTGTTCCTTCATCTGGTACATAGCCTTCTGCCTTTTCATCTTGTCTATCTTTCTATGAATATGGTTTTTTTCCACAGGCTGCAGGATTGTAGGTTTTCTTGCTTCTGCTGTCTGCCCTCTAAATACTATAGATTTTTTAAAACTTTTGACAATAGTGAAAAATGTATATAAGAGAACAGTAAGAAGCTCTCTCTCTCTCTTTTTTTTTTTTTTGCAGTAAAAGCATATATACTTCCCAGATTAAGGTGTAACAACTTTCATGATCTATCTGTGCATATAACTGAGCATTAATATTCAGAAAAGAAGATAAAGTTCTCCAAATTTGAAATCATTATGACATCAAATCTAAACACAGTGTACCTAAAAAGGAGTGATAGAAATAATTTAGAGCTATGTTTCTTTTTTACCCTGTAAGTATGTGTATTTTTCATTCTTATGTAGAGACCACTAGAAATGCAATGCTGTTAAAATTTTTTTCTTACATATCAGTAAGAAAAGTACTAAAGTTTAGATGCCATACTTTGGTGCTTTAAAAATGGTGAATTTCATCCTCTGCACATCCTTTCTTACTCCTGCAGCTAAAACACTATAAAGTTTACACATAATACACTTCTTGAAGAAAGTGCTGAGTTGAGACGTAGAATCCATGTGACTCAGGCTCTATCAGACTGTCCTCTGCCATAGATGAAGACAACCAAATGGAAATGATGCACATTATTTATAAATTATTAACCAGTTTTAAATAGGCTTCACATGACTAGCTTCACTGAGGGGTTACATCCATCCTTGCAAGCTTCATAAAACAGTATCAGGCTAAAGTTGTACAATTAACATTAATTCTTTCCAAAGAGAGGACAGCCTTAGCAATTACCTTGAAAAAGATCAGGTATCAAATTTCTTTATGCTGACTTTGATGCCATATTGAGTCACACTGTGGGCATGGATATTGTATGACTTCTGCTCTTTCTGTGCACAGGGTCATCAGTAGATGGTGTCACTCTTTGCTCCTCTGACTTATGAGCCAGTGATTAAGCATTAATATTCTTCAGAGCATCACATATCACTTGCTGCTATAGTTTACTTATATTTATAAGAGTTTAAATAAATATTTAAAATCAAACTAGAACTATAGGAAATAAATGAATCTATATAAAGACCTGTCATTTCATAAATTTTTGCTGTTGCTTACCCTTGTTTGGCTATAAAAATTAACAGCACTGTATGGATAATGGACAGAAAACATTCAAATACAGAATCCAATAGTGATGGTCTCGTTTTATCATTAAGATTTTAAGTTCCTGGTACATATGTTTTTCACACTTAGTAATAGAGATAGAATTCTGAAGTATGGTTGGTACCAGAAAATTCAGGAAATTTCATATATGGTAAGAGATTAAATATTTTAAAATGTATCCTTTATCATATTGACATTTTCATCTTTATTTATTCATAAATATAGCCATAAAATTCTAGTCCTGCTAATTCTAATCCATTATTTTTGAATATTATTTACATTCAATAGCAATGTTACACCTATAAACTGACCTTTTAATTAATGAAAAAATGGTGCTACTAGTTCCAAGACTGAAGTGGTGGCAATGTCATTCTGACTTAATAGACTACAATATTATTAAATAATATAAGTGCAGTTGTCCTGGGTCAGATAATATTCAGGGTCATTTTATTAGGAAATATTTAATGAAGGTATTAATATTTACTCATACCCACCCTCCAGCTGGAATTCAATGGTGTGAGAGCACCAGGTTAATTGAGTTTTATCACAAAATCTCTAGACCACTTAATAACTGTAATGCACATTCCCTAAGGTCTGATCTATGAGAAGTGGAAAAATAGAAGAAAAAATGATTAATGTATAACTAGAGTCTGCCGACACTTTCAGCATAGATATTCATTAAAAGTTTGAGCAACTGATGAAGATTTCTCTGGAAAGAAATTATGAGTCACTTTTCCTTCCAAACCCGGGACAGGAATAGGGAAAAAAGATAGATAAGTATTGATTTAGCCAATATAAACACAAGAATTTATAGGCTTTGAGTTTTCTGTAGATCTATGTTTTCCATCAGGGGCCACAATTTTTTCTTAGGAACTTACTGGTGGGAATTTATCTGTCAGGGTAATAGAAGTCTCACTATTCCCCTTTCATTTTGCACGCTTTTAATTCCTCGGAGTAAAGTGAGTATTAAAATTTAGTATTTATACTTTCATTTTGTAACCCAATCAAATCTGGAAGGAGTAAGCCCAATATTCAATTACATCCACCAGATGGGAATGCAGATTGGTGCAGCCACTATGAAACACTAAATTGAAAAGATATATGCACCCTTCTGCTTACTGAAACATTATTTACAATAGCCAAGATATGGAAACAACTTAAGTGCCCATCAAGAGATGAATGGATAGAGAAGATACGATATGATATATATATATATATATATATATATATATATGAATATTACTCAGCCCTAAAAGAGAATGAAATTTTGCCATTTGTGACAACATGGATGGACCTAGAGGATATTATGCTAAGTGAAATATGGCAGAAAGAGAAAGACAAACACTGTGTGATTTCACTTATATGCAGAATCTAAAAAATAAATGAAAAAATGATCAAGCATAACCAAAAAGAAACAGAGTCATAGGTACAGAGGAAAAACAGGTGGTTGCCAGAGGAGAGGGAGATAGGGGGAGGAGAGAAATATGTAAGGAAGATTAAGCAGCATAAACTTTCAATTAAAAAATAAATGAGTCACAGGTATGAAATGAACTGTGTGGGGAATATAGCCAATAGTTATGTAATATCTTTGTATGGTGACAGATGACAGCTAGACTTATCATGGTGATCATTTTGAAATATATAGAAATATTGAATCACTATCTCGTCTACCAGGAACTAACAGTATTGCAGGTCAGTTATACTTCAAAACCAACCAACCAAACAAACAAACAAACGGATAAAAAAGGAGATCAGATTTGTCGTTACCAGAGGTGGTGGGTTGGGGGAGGGGAAATTGGATGAAGGTGATCAATAAGTACAAACTTCTGGTTATAAGATAAATAAGTACTAGGGATGGAATGTACAACATTATAAAGATAATGAACACTGCTGTATGTTATAAATGAAAGTTGTTAAGGGAGTAAATCCTGAGTTTTCATCACAAGGAAAAAAGTTTTTTTTTCTATTTATATGATGTTGTATCTATATGAGATGATGGGTGCTCGCTAAACCCATTGTGGGGATCATCTCATGGTGTATTAAGTGAAAACATTATGTTGTACACCTTAAACTTATACAGTGCTGCATGTTAATTATATCTCAATAAAACTGGAAAAAATTTATGTCCACCAGAAAGTAGTACAGGGTGTTAACTAAAGTGCAGATTACATATATATATATATATAAAATATGTTAAAAAGTGCAGATAATATATTTATCATATATTGAGTTCTTACTGTGAACCAGGTAAAGCTCTAAAGTTCTAAGTGCTTTATGTGTATTGATTTATTTAATCTCTACAACAACCTATGAGGGAAGTACTATTGTTATCCCCCATTCTAAAGACAAGGAAATTGGGGCACAGAGCCATTCATGTCTTGCCCAAAGCCACAGAGCTGCTTTGAGGTAGAGTCCAGATTCAATGAGGCCATCTGACTTTGGAGCCTATACTGCAGATAGGTTTACTGACAAATCCAAAATTCTCATTCAATAAAACGAGTGGCCAAGGTGTAGGAGGAAGATGTACACACCACAACCAAGAGAAGAGATTTTGTTCCCAGTTACTCAGTCATGATATCAGCAAGGAAAACTAAATGTTGTTGGCAAGCTTCCTCCCAGGGCACTCTGCTTTCTTTGTTTTCCTTTTTCTTCATTATATGTATCATAGTTCTTAGTTTTATATATTTTAAGAATAATTTTGTTTGTTTATTTAATGTTCCTCTATTAATACTTCACTCAAGTGTAATCTTCTACCAATACTCCCAGATTGTAAATTCCATGAAGTCAGGAACCGCATGTGATTTACTTACAACTGTATCCCCACTTCCCTTCTTTGAAATTCTGGGCTCAGAATTAGACCCAACCTACTCTCCTATTTCTTAAATAACAGTTCTTGAAGTGATGACTAAAAACAGATTCTGAACCCTGAGTAATATTTACCAAATGATCAATTTTGAGAGATGTCTTTTAGGACAGAGGTCAGGAAATTTTTAGGAGCTGAGGCAGAACCACTAAAGGAGAGTGAGCAAAGAGACATTACTTAGAAGAAGGAGTTAAGAGTAGGAAATATTGGAATATCAAAGACTTGGAGCTGGGTCCAAGTAACTGAGACTAGAGTAAATGTGGAATTCATCTGGGAAGGAGTTGATATTCATGAACAAGAGCATTTAAGAGCTAGTGTAAATGGAGAAGATTTTTTTTTTTTTATAGTACACCAACATTTAGAAGTTGAAGAGACAAATAAGAACTAGGCAAGGAAATAAGGAGTATCCAATGAAATAGGAATAAAAACATGAGATTGTAGAATCCTGGAATCACATGAAGAAAATATTTAAAGAAAAAAGGAATGGTTAGCCATGTTGCACACAGCTGATAGGCCTAGTAGAGTGATAGTTGATCCTTACATTTAGCAGTGACCTGGTCACTATTAACTTGGAAGAGAGCCTTTATTGTGGAGTGGTACAGGCAAGGCTGCTTGGAATAGGCTCAAGGGAGAAGGGGAGGAGAGGAATTGAACACAGTGACCATCCATAGATCTTCTCAAGAAGTCTTGATGTAAAGGAAAATAAGTGGAAGAAATGGTAGGTCAAGGTGGCCTTTTTAAGGTTAGAGGAATTTCTGTACAGTTATGGGAATGATCTAACAGGGAGACGATGATTGATGCTGAAGGAGAGACAGAGGGGAATTTCTAGAACGATGTCCTTCAGGAGTCAAGATAGGATGGAATGAGATTCAATGCACACAACTGGCCTTTAATAGGTGCACAGACTATTTATCCATAGCATGTCAGTGAATGCAAGGCAGGGTATATGAGTGTACATACAGGTGGTGGGAGCATGTGAAGGACACTTTCTTCCGATTTCTTCTAATTTCTCAGTGAAATAGGAAGCACCATCATCAGGAGATCCAACAAGGTGTGGAGCTTGAGGACAGAAGATAAGATGTAAATATAAAAGTCCTGTAATTGAAACACCATTTCCCATTTATTTATGCTAATATATCTATTTTCCAGAGCTGAGGATCCCCAGAACTTGGATCGCGGAGTGGGAAAATCAGAGATGTCAGAAAAAAAGCCTGGGCAGCTAGAAGGGCATCAGGTAGAACTAAAACTGCCCTTGAGAGAGGGAGACCTCACTGAATTAATAATCAGTTGCTCTCAGACCAGGAGACTAATGGAGGCTACCGGCTAAGTCCAGGGTCTTTACGTCTAATGCAATGGAAATGACAGCTTAGGGGTTTGAGACTCTCTCCAGAGCCTGGAAATTCCTCTTCAGCTCCTGACTCTGACTCCACTTTCACGTACAACTGTGCATTGTATGTGGAGCAGTAGGACAGCTTTGATACTGCTGGGCATCCCCTCTTTGCAGGGCAGCATATCCACACTGATCTTTAACACTGTCTACTGCTCTCCCATTTGCTTTGTAAGACTCTCTTCCCTTCCCTTCCCTTCAATGACATCCCACTTTTCTGCTTTTCCTTTCCAGGTTCCACTACCTCCGCTTTTGTTTAAAATGCTGGTGTTCCTCAGGTTACCATTTTAAACACTCTAGTTCTCATTTTTACCTATTTCATTGGCAAATTTATCAATTCTCATAGTTTTTATAACCACCCATTTGGTTACCATTTAATAATCTCTCATGAGTCTTTATGTTTACAGAACTTTATAATCAACATAAATGCGCTAGAAGCACCTCTAGCTCTCTACCTGCCCAAAACTGAATTATTGAGCTTTCATCTCAAGCACGTGCCTTTTCCTGCATTTTTATCCATCTTCTTGTAGCACAGACCATCCTCAGTTTCTTACGTTCCCTTCCTTGCCTGCAATTCAATCTGTCAGTAATTTTATTGATTTCCTTCCCACACAGATGATCACCTTCTCAGTTCTGACTAATCTTTGCTTTTATTACAGTTTTAGGCTCTTGGGTAGTCTTTCTTCCTTTTTTCTTAGTCCAAATGGCACTTCAGCCAGAGTGATCTTTCTAAAATGCATATTGTTTTCTTTCCATTTTCGCATGACATACCAGGCATTTCATCACTGGTCCCTTGCTTACTTATCCAGCCTTACCTCTTCTCTCACCTGTATGCCTCTAACCCTGGGTTCCAGACTATTTTAATCTACCAAGTATGACATGCTGCCTTTCCTTTCCAGGTCTTCATATACTTTCTCCCCTTTGTATAGAATATCTTTCTTTTCCTACAGAGAGTTTTGCTGAGCTAATCACTAACAGGCTTTCAGGGCTCAGTTTGGATAGTATTTCAACTGAAAATCACTTTCTGATGTCCCTAGGCTGAATGAGAGGATTCTTCAGCTGTGGATGAGAGTCCATAGGTTCCTGAATTTACTTTTCTCTCACACTAAAGTTGCACACATAGTTACCTTTCTTCTCCACTAGATCATAAGCTCCTTGAAGGCTGATGCAATACAATTTTCCCTCAGAATCCATGGGGCAATGGTTCCAAGATTCCTTTGGATACCAAGATCCGAGGATGCTCAAGGCCCTTGTATAAAATGGCTTAGTATTTACATATAACCCACACACATCCTCCTGAATGCTTTAAATCATCTCTAGATTAGTTATAATACCTAGTACAATGTAAATATTATATACATAGTTGTTGGTGTGCAGCAAATTCAAGTTTTGCTTTTTGGAACTTCCTGGAATTTTTTTTCCCTGAATATTTTTGATTTGTGGTTGGTTGAATCTGTGGATGCAGAATCTGCAGATATGAAGAGACAACTATATTTGTTTGTATCCCTCGCACTTATCCCCTACTGAGTTCTCATTAAACACTTTTTGAATACATGAATGAATGAATAAATTGTTAGATTTCTAGTAGCAGCTTTGGAGTCACTTTAATTGATGAAAAAGTAATTTCTATTGCAACAGATGCAACTGATTACATAACAAATGAAATCCTGTTGTGAAACACAACAACCAAATCCTAATTTGGTTCATGTCTAATTACATAGAGTGTCATAAGCCAATTATTGTACCACTTGGACAGTATGCATTTTGTTTATATATATATATATGTTTTACAAGCATGATCCTGGCTTTTTTGAACCTCCTTATGGCCCTTCTACCTTTCCATTGATTATCCTTATCTAGCTTTAAGAACTATAAGCCACATTCTCATACTCCATTTTAATTTTAAACACTAGCATGGGACAGTTCTTTTTTTCTTTCTTATATGAGCAAGGTAGGCAGCTAAAACAAAAGCAACAGACTGCACAGAGAAATGAGTAGGTTCAGAGACTACAACTACAAACTACCTTAAAGGAAACTCATTCTCTTTTCATTACCTTACACCTCTAGGTGCCAAAACTTGCATTTAATTTCAGGTTTTAAAAGAGATTTTATGTCTACCCATAATCTGTTCTCATATAGTTTGCCCAGGAGAGCTTAGCTATTTTCAGTTAAAATTGATCCACCTTTACCAGACTTGTGGTTGAACACAAAGACTAAAGGACATGAATCTCTTAACAGCTCCTGATGGGATTGGACTACACATATCATGCTCATTTTAAAGGTGGAGTGCATCTAAAAATATACCTTTTTGAGTTTCAGAGAAATCATATTTACAATTTCACAGAACAGAAAATGTTAAATTTAGTTTGATGCTTAACACCTAAAGGGTTATTTTCAAATCACAGAAATGCTTCATGCATTCCAAAATATCTCTATGAGACAGGATAATGATTCTAAATAATCTTAATTGTGAGAAAGCTTACTCACAAATATAAATTATTTTTTATCCAAAATTAAATTAACATCCATTAAGTTGAAATGTCAAATACCCTGACCAAAAATGTCTGACTCCTAAAAGTATTTCCAAAATCAACGAATTGTCGAATACAGCTGATATTAGATATAGAAAAAATCCAATTCTCAATTGTTTTCTAGAATTCATCATAATTAGTTTGTGTTTTTAATCGTTTGATATATACACCAAACTGACTTCCCTGTGGTCATAAAGAAGAGTCAGTACAATCTACTTCAGGCACTATGCATATCTTTTCTAATGAAAAATCTTGGAAATTAAAGTAAAATATGGGCAATACATTTCTCAATAATCATTAAAGGTAGGGATTTCATAATAGTATTCCTACTTAATAATATTTTTATATAGATTATACATAACAAACTATACAAAACAAATTCCATTTATTTTTTTTTTTTACATTCCATAATGAATTTGACTGCTTTTCAAGAACATGAGGCATAACTTACAGTCTAGTGCAAATATATATGCTTCATTAGACACATTTCCTACTATATGATAAATTTTAGGTGATGAAGATCCAATTTATATTTGTAGAATGTAATTGATAATGCTGTTTTCCTCTTTTTCTCATTTTTAA
This sequence comes from Balaenoptera acutorostrata, assembly GCF_949987535.1. Taxonomy (NCBI): domain Eukaryota; kingdom Metazoa; phylum Chordata; class Mammalia; order Artiodactyla; family Balaenopteridae; genus Balaenoptera; species Balaenoptera acutorostrata. Next base: position 78,517,279 of record NC_080072.1, read on the forward strand.
ATAATAAAGAACTGATTTAATGTGTGTGAATGGATATTTTAATATTAAGACCAAATATTTCAGACAAGGAAAATAAAAGAAATGAAATTTGGATGGATTGCGTCCTTCTTCCCTCCCTTCCTTTCTTCCTTCTTTCCTTCATTCCTCCTTTCCTTCCTTCCTTTTTCTCTTTTCCTTCCTCTTTTCCTTTCCTTTTCTTTTTTTAAATTAATTAATTTATTTATTTTTGGCTACATTGGGTCTTCATTGCTGCGTGTGGGCTTTCTCTACTTGCGGCGAGCAGGGGCTACTCTTCATTGTGGTGCACAAACTTCTCATTGTGGTGGCTTCTCTTGTTGCGAGCACGGGCTCTAGGTGTGCAGGCTCCAGAAGTTGTGGCACGTGGGCTCAGTAGTTGTGGCTCGCAGGCTCTAGAGTGCAGGCTCAGTAGTTGTGGCACATGGGCTTAGTTGCTTCGCGGCATGTGGGATCTTCCCGGACCAGGGCTCAAACCCGTGTCCCCTGCATTGGCAGGAGGATCTTAACCATTGTGCCACGAGGGAAGTCCCTCCTTTCCTTTCTTTTCATTCCTCCTTCATGTCTTTTTTCTCTCTTTCTTTCTTGCAAAACACCAACTTTATAACTAGTAAAGTTTTCAGAAAATGTTTTAAAATATATTTTTAATATTTTATGTTTTTCCATTCCCACTGTAGTTTGCATTTTGTTGCATCTCCAAGGGAGATTTTCAACAATATCTTCAGAAGAAAAATTTTCAGTTAAAAAAACTAGTTTCCTCAGAATTCACTTTTTATTATTTTTATTATTTTTTTACAGAATATTCTGGAACTCTTCCTGGTCTCCCTACTTCATATGCTACTTTGCTAAGAATTAAGAAGAGTTCATCTTCATCCCTCTATGGTTCAAAGACTAGACCACGATACAGCAGTCCTCCATTAGGAACACTGAGTGTTTCTTCACCGAGCTGGCGAGGGGCAGCTCAACATTATTCTTCCCCCATCAATCTTTATCATTCCTCAGATGCCTTCAAACAAGATGGTAAGTGTCAAAAGAAAATTGCACCTGTTGGAGTTAAGCAGGGAAAAAAGACTTTATTCAAGACTATTGCAGTAGGAGTTAAGCCTATTACAATAGAGGAGAGAGGTTAAACTCAACTGTGAAACAGAATGTGAGTTTTTAAGATTTGGAAAGATGGAGGACATTAAGGAGGAGTTGGTCCAGTGTAATAAGGCCATCTGTGTTTACTAATTGGTGCCTATTGAAGTTAGCCTCTTACCATCTTATAGAGTCTGGGAAATAGGGACCCTCTCTTTTTTGATGATTACATTAAAAAAAAAAAAAAAATGGCTCCCAGGTCCTTGAGAAAGACATTCTTGGGTTTTACAACTGGTAAGAGACTGAGTAAAGATTTACATTTCACAGAAGCAAAGAAGGAATTTATAATTGCAGTTCTTCTAAAGTAAATGCTGTAAGAAAATGGAGGTTAGGGTACCAGAATCAGGAGGAAACCTGTCAAAAGTTAAGTGAAGATGAGGAAAATGTTAAGGCCATCTTGGTCATAAGTTAGTCTTATGTTCGACACCTATTTCAAAAATTTTTCAATGTGTTTAATTATAATTGCTTCCAATTCTGATTTAGGATTAAGACTAAATAAATTCATATACTGAAAGCAAAAATGTTAAATTTCTGAAGGACAATTTGACAATGAAAATCAAGATCCTCAAAATAGTCATATCCTTCAATCTCATATTTTATTTCTAGAAATGTGTTTTGCATAAGGAAATAATAAACAATGTACACAGAGATATAAGTATATACTTAGCAGCATTTATGAGTAGAAAATAAGAAATAATTCAAATGTCCAACACTAAGAAATCAGTTAAATTAAGGATGACTATGCAGCTATTAACATTATGGTTTGAACAACATTTTCAAAATGTTCTCTAACTTTGTCATTTTTGGATATATCAACAAAACAGTACAACGCTAATTAACAGAGAGAAGCACTAGTGCTTGATTATTACCAGGCTCTGTGCCAGTCTCTTTTGCATAGCTTATATCAATAATACTGTCAACAAACATTTGAAGTAGATATTATTACTGTCTTCTTTGGAAACAGAAACTCAAGGGGCAGATAAGTATCTTTGACAAGGTCACACTTCTAATAAGTAACCAATTTCATTCATATATCTACTGATTTTAAGTACAATACACTTCGGGCTATATTACAGTTATGATTGATAAAAGACTAAACATTTAGGGAAACATTTTGTAAGAACTAAACTACTTGGAAAAATCCTAGAAATTTCAAATTAGGTTGTTGTACCAAACCCAGGCAAACTCATGCCTCATGATTATGCAAATTGTTGCCATGTGGAGCATCATCTCATAGTGCTGGCGTTTAAATTTTATTTAAGCATGGTGTTTTTTCCTTAAAATGTTTTGTTTTTCAAAATACTTATAAGTTTTTAAATTTCCATAATATATTCTGTGAAAAAAAATCAAGAGAATTAGGAGACAAGCCACAGCCTCGATGAAAATATTTGCAAAAAGGCACATCTGATAAATGACAGTTATTCAAAATATACAAAGTACTTTTAAAAATCAACATAAGAACTTCAACAACATGAGTTTAAAATGGCCCCAAAACCTTAACAGACATGTCATCAAAGAAGATGCAGATGACAAATAATTATATGAAAAGATACACCACATCTTACATCATCACAGAAATGAAAATTAAAACAACAATGAGATACTACTACACACTTATTAGAAGTGTCCAAATCCAGAACACTGAAAACACCAAATGATGCTGAGGATGTGGAGCAACAGGAACTCTCATATCTTGCTGATGGGAATACAAAATAATACAGCCTCTTTGGAAGACAGTTTGGCAGTTTCTTATAAAACTAAACATACTCTTATCATATGGGAGAGATGGATAAGCAGAGTACAGAAGATTTTTAGGGCAGTGAAAATACTCTGAATGATATCATAATGATGGAGATATATATATGGATATATCCTTATATATTTGTCCAAATCTATAGAATGTACAACACCAAGAGTGAACCCTAGCATAAACTATGACTATTGGTGATTATGATGTGTTAATGTAGGTTCATCTTTGGTAAAAATGTGAGTGATGTTCATTCTGTGAGTGATGAATCATTCTGGTGAGTGATGTTGATAATGGGAGAAGGTATGCGTGTGGGGGGAAGGGAGGTAGATGAGAAATCTCTGCCTTCTCATTTTGTTGTAAATCGCTCTAAAAAATAAATTCTTTTTAAAAAAATCCATTACATTAACTCTAATGTCATACTCATCAGGCAGAGATGTGTTGGGATTTGTCCTCTTTAGGCCTCATTCATTATTTTATAGGATGACACCAAGAGAGAATGTATTGACTGAGTGATCGGAACTATGGGATACTATTGTATTTGGTATAATTTGGTATCATCACCTCGTGTTCTACTCCTTTGTTCTCTTGTTCCAAATATAAGTTAATGTGGTTCACAATGATACATAGAATACAGCTAGAAAATGTGAATTAAAACATACAAAAATGATGAAAACAGCAAATATTGAGACATAAAATGGAGCCAAGTTTGAGACTAATTCAAAGTGTCTGTATGCCTGTCATCGGTTAGTCCCATTTGTGATAATTAGTTAAAGAAAAAGAAACTCTGATCAGTTACACATTTCCCTCTCTTTTAAGGATTAAAATGAATCAGTTACTCGGTAGAAATGCAGCTATTTCTGATGCTAGATTAGACAAATTTTTCTGGAGGGTTCTCATTAACAGTTTAATATTTGATGTAATGGTCAATGACCTGAACATTATTGTTATTGTGTACATAACAATGAGTTTCATCTGCTTCGATAAAGGCAGATGAAACCCAATCATCAACAACAAAATTAGAAGTAATTATCTAAAACTGTGCTCTTCTTTAATCTTTAATATACATACAATCTCTTGAGAGTCTTGTTAAAATACGTCCCCTTTCAACAGATCAGGAGGGGAGGGCCGTATAATCTGCATTTATAAAAAGCTTCCAGGTGATGCTTACGCTGCTGGTCCATGAACCATACTTTGAGTGGCGAGGCTCTAGGCTAGGGACCAGTTTGATATAATTTAAGTCCTTTGCTGGTCTAGTTTAATCCATATTTAGAGTATCAGGCAGAATGGATAGTCTGAGTATTTTCCAAGTAATCTTCCATAAGTATTGTTTTCCCATCTGAGCATTTGATAGATCTTGGCTAGATGTGACTTTGAGTTTGTTCTCTCTGACAAAAGCCTGACATATGGCTTTTGTCAGGTAATTCCCTTTAGCCTTAATAGAGAGTAAAGCTGGAGTTGACATGCTCTTGTGAAAAATGAGAAAACTAACAGAGCCTGAATAGAAGGTTATCCCACTTCTGCCCAGATTGAAGCCCAAAAGTACCTCAGATACAGTTAAGATTTTTCGGAGAAACATAAAAGTGTTGTTTGCAGATCAATCTGGGAGGGCAATTCTACTTCTGTATGTAAAACCTGGAGAAACTCTCCCACACATGCACAAGGAAATATAAAAGTACTTCACTGCAATGTAAGTTTAATAGCAAAAAATTGAAAACAACTCACATGTCCATCAGAAGGGGAATGGATACATAAACTGTGTTTTTCGTTCATTGAAAAACTAAGACTGTTAAAGTGAATAGACCATATCTTTATGAAACAAAATGGATATACTTCAAAATATAATAGGTAGTGAACAAGGAAATTTACAGAATATTACATATGATGTCATTTATGTAAAAAAATAAAAATATAATATAATATTCATGGATAACTATATATAATACAATTTTTAATATATGAACTTGAGACAGCAAGTGACTATAGTGTTTACCTCAAAGGGAAAAGGAGAGCAGGTAAATGGTACCAGGATAGGGAAGACAGATGACCTCAACAGTGTGATATTTTTTTTCTTAAAATATAAAATATGAAAATAATATGATGACACCTGTAGTAGGTAGACTATAAAACAGGTCACAGTGATTCCCACCTGCTGGTATTTACAGTGTAATCCCTTTTCTTCCACTGTGGGCTGAAGCTAGTAACCTGCTTCTGGAGAATAGATTATGACAAAAGTAATGGAATATAACTATATGACTTCCAACATTAGGTTACAAAAGACTCTGGCTTTCATCTGACTTCTGTTCCAAAGGAAACTGCTTAATTTGGGCCTGAGTAAACAAATCTTGACTGATTATAGGGACTAGATGCCTAAAAAGAGTACCAACCTGTTGAGATAATCACAAGATAACACAGAAAAATAAAATAGATGAAACTTATAAAGAAAACCTTAAAATCACAATATTGTGAGAAGAATGTTCTGTAGCAAATACAGAAGTATGGTGAGGACATCAACAAAATGAACAAAAGTTATGTTTATTATCTCACAATCTTTGTGGGTCAGGAAGACAGATGTGGTTTAACTTGTCCTCTGGTTCTGTGTCTTTCACAAGGTGAGACTCCTGTTTTATCTCAAGGCTCAAATAGGTACAGATCCACTTGTAAGCTCACTTACCTCACATAATTGTTCACAGGGCTCAGTTGCTGAGGGTGGTTGGACTGCGTGTCTCAACTACTCATTGGCTTTGGCCAGAGGTCATTCTCAGGGTCCTCTCTATAGGGTAGCGCAAAACATGGTAGCTGATTTCCAACAGCAGGAGCAAGTCAGAGCAAGAGAAGGCAAACAAGGTGGCTACCAGAAAAGTACAACAGTGAGTCACTGAAATTTGGTTGAGGTGAGGAAGTAGAGCCAGGGAAATAAATAAAAATTTTTGAGCTAGACTCAAGAAAGGGAGAAGAGAAACAGAGAGTACCTGAAAGAGAGAATGCTGTTCATTGGAGCTGAGCAATCAGAGAAGTCATCTGATTGTCATTTTTCTTTCAACCTGATATTGTTATTTTGGATAATGACTATGATCACTTCAAATTTTGCCAGTGAAATGTTCCCTATACCAAGAGGTATTATCTAGTTTTAAAAAATTTAGTTGTTAATAGTTACTCTACAGTAGTTGTTTGAATGCAAGCAATGTCATTTAATTGATTTTAAAAATTGACTAAAGTTTAAATTGGAAATTCTCATGGTAATATAGGTTAATTGAAAGCCCTTATGAGTCAGCACCTCAAACAACTGCAAAACATGTCCTAGTTTTGGATTTTGCAATGTAGACAAGGACTATTAACCACTGCTGACACTATACCTGTTCATCCCATTATAAATGAACATCCAATAACTTGGTCTTTGACTTAATCTCTTCTTGTTATTGTGGTTTTAGTGGGAGCAAACTAAGTGTAGGGTACATTTTATTCTTCCATATGTGATGAGATGGTTAGGTAAGATATTTTATCTTCCTTGCAGAGAGACAGTCAGGATTAAGAGTGATTCTTACTAGAAAGTTTAGGTTTTTACTGGTGAAGCCCATTCTTGGGATTCAGAGACTACAAATGCTACCTCAGGTGGAAAAACAATGTGGTTCTTGAAAGTAGCTGAAGCAAGTTATTTTTCGTGAAGTTTAAGTACATAATTTTGGATATCTTTAATTCCCTCAATGATAAGTACTACCTGCAATTTATGTAGCACTCTGAGTCTACCCAGCCTTTGGAGTTTCTACCACTGGCTTCTGATGTCTGGAAGAGTCCTGCAACCTACCAGATTTGTTGCCTCACATTCTCAATACCTTTGGCTGAATTTCATTGTTGATGTGGCTTATTTCCAGATTAGACTTGGAACATGAGCAATGGCCTCATGACTCAAAGTGGTCTCTGTGTTGACAATTTTCTGTTGTTTCCTCAAAGTACCCTTTGCTGATAAATTGTCTTGGAGGACCAAATAAAAAATTTAAATGATCTTTTATGAGAATAAGAGTTCCCTCTGGGCAGGGAAAAAGGCATTTCAGTTGGATGATATACTCCTATATAAATTAGATGACTCCAGTTTCTCTCAGTTTAAAAACCATCTTTTAATAAAATACTTACCATTTCATGACTATTCATTGAAACTTTGATTTTATTGTTTTATGGTATTCTTAATTTTTAGAGCTATTGTTATTAGCTTCTGTTAGTATGCTTTTCTCTCCAATTTAGCTATATTCCATTTGAGCAAAGACCATTTTGTATATTCCGTACCTTTTTTCTCTTTCAGCACTTAGAGCAGTGCAAGCTTAGTTGGAGCTTAACAAATATTGTTTAATTAAGGAGGCATGTACTTGAGGAATTTGAAATCTGAATTTAGGCTAAATTTCTACACCATCACAGAATATTTGCCTGAAGATTTTTAAGCTAAACTGTGTTTATTTTTATTACAAATGAAAAGGAGGGAAAAACAATGTCTTCCATCTGTTGACAAGGTGGCTTTGTGGTTTGACATCTTCTGAATGTTGTATGGGGTCAGTACATTTTGATTATTCTCATAAGTGATAGCATCTCTGAATCAGCTGGCCTTTCTTTTATAGCCACATTAAAAATGATGAAAATATCTATTAGACTGTCAGTGTATAGTATGTGCACAACATCATACTACTACCCATGAAACATTCATCACAAAGCTTTTTAATAAATCATGCTCTTCAATTCTTAGGAATCCTTGAAAGTTTTATAATGACAGTTTACACTTGTTTAACTTTCATAAAGAAACAATTTCAGTGTTAAAAGGCAACTTAAAGAAAGGTTTGGATATTTTCTTTAAGAATTCATCTTATATTCTCACAAACTGTGAAAAGTTTTACTCACATTTTAACTGTGGATGTCATCATAAAATGCAATTTCTAATTAAACATTTCAAAATTTCTGGAAATTATCACATAAAATATATCAATGATCATTAAAAGTGAATTTGGTTTAATTGTATTGGACATGACAGGTTGTTATTTCCTCTAGACCATAATACCGATATGCTTAGTTCACATTACATGAGTAAGCTAGATGAGGCCATTAATTAGAGGTAACCAGTAGGTGGAGAGCACTGGGTCTGGCATTAGGCCTAATCTTTGAGAAAAATGGACACAGAAATAATTGTTTAAAAGAGGATTTAAGTCAGAAAGGCAAGTTTAGAACCTAGGTAGACATGGTAATGTCTGGTCATGATTCAGGAAACAATTGAAAACAGTGTTTCAACACCAAGAAGCAAGGCTTCCCTAGGGAACCTGGCTGTAGAAGTCTCAGATAAGGTGATACTTAAAACCCTCCTACAGGAAGAAAGTTAGTATCTGGGTAGCCTTTCAATAAGTGACAGAAATTTCAAAAAGGGTTAGAGGAAATGAGATATCAGCTTGATCTTAAGACAGGACTCTACAAGGGAAACCAATGTCTCCATAAACAAAATGACATACCAGTGCTTCAAAAGCTCCACTGGAAGAAGGGTAGATGGACCCCAGGATCATCATTTCACAGTAGAACTTCGTCCTCCTATTTAGGCATCTCTGATGAAAGACTACTGTCAATACAGTGCTAACTTTAGGCTCTGGTTTATTGCTCTGGCCTGATTCTAAGAAGGGGTTGTACCTCCACTTTAGAGGTGTTTTTAAATTTTGTGGAGTAGTTTTGATTGTCTTAATTTTGATTCAAGGATGCTACTTTAATTTAGAAAGTGGAGGGCTTCCCTGGTGGCGCAGTGGTTAAGAATCTGCCTGCCAATGCAGGGGACACGGGTTCGAGCCCTGGTCTGGGAAGATCCCACATGACTCGGAGCAGCTGGGCCTGTAAGCCACAATTACTGAGCCTGTGCCTCTGGAGCCTGTGCTCCGCAACAAGAAAGGCCACGATAGTGAGAGGCCCGCGCACCACGATGAAGAGTGGCCCCCCACTTGCCGGAACTAGAGAAAGCCCTCACACAGAAACGAAGACCCAACACAGCCATAAATAAATAAATTAAAAAAAAAAAAGACTTACTGCCTGTTAAAAAAAAATTTAAAAATTAAAAAATAAATAATAAAAAAAAAGAAAGTGGAGAATAGGAGTGTTAAATGACCTATAATTACAGTACTCTTAAATGTCCTTCTAAACTTTCACATTAGTGAAAATTCTCTTTAAAACTTTCTGAGGCAAGAATCTAACTCTGTACTTTATTATATGCAAGGTATTTTTGGTACATAATGGAAATGCCAATGAAAAACGTGTAAATTACAGCAAGATTATATTTAGTTTTGTTAAGAACTTTAACAGAATTTGTTGACCATTTAGAGAATCACATCACCTAACACCAATAACACTCATAAAATTTGATTAATCTATACTACACTTAGATCAGTTTGCCTTTGTAGCTGCTACATTCATGGGGGTTTTATCAACAAAAACAAACTTTGATTAGTTCTTTATGTCTCCTATTACAATTGTTCTTGAGAATTTACATATTGAATTAAATACTATTTTATAATGTTACTTATTTTTTATTTTATCCCTTCATTAGATTAAAAAATGCATATAGGTAGGTTAGAATATCCATTAATTTAAGAATCATAAGAGGAAAATTATAAAATACTTGTTATTAAAAGAATTTGAGAACCACTAACCTAAAGATGGATGTGTAGCACTTTTTCCTAAATTCTATATTGTTTTTCTGGACATGGTGAGACCAGAAAGGATGGAGTTATTACTAAGGCTCAGGAATAACAGAAGGGAAAAGGAGAAAGAAAAAAACCATATATATGATTTTATGATTTATAAGTATAATTTAAACATTTGCAATTTATGTTACTCTACATAAGTGCCTCCAAACCTAACCCCTGGCTTGCCCCCATAGGTAATGCCATCTTGCCCAAATAATTTGGATGATCCCACAGCATATTTTGTTTTCTTGATATAAACCTAAGGAAAGCTATCTAGAGAAACTCAGGAGTTACCTTTCTCACATGCCTACCTTACACATTTTAGTTAACTGTCTGAAGATATATTGCTTCCATGGATGCAAACCCCTTGGGAAGGATATATGCTTCCCTTAGAGAATACTGTCACCTACCCAGGTGACTGAGCCTTAACTTGCCATGTGATTTTCCTACAGAGGGCAAGATCAATATCCCATAACACAAAATTGGTTCAAATGCAGAGACTAATAATGATATACATATACCAAAAAGTGTTTATTTTTCACATCATGAAGCTTTCTGTTGAGAGCAGGATAGGCTGGTAGGAAAATGGCTTGAGCAAGGAATGGGTTGCATTAGTTTTTGTTGTGGTTGGGGAGTGGAGCTGGGGTGAGAGTTCTTATGTGGGCTTGGGTTTTCGTGTTATGAACTTTCCTACCTGAGTCAAGGGAGGGATACATATCATCTTTCCCTGAGGTGAAGCAAAAGGAAAAAAAGTGACTGGTGGGGCTTGAAAGCCATCCACAGTCAAAGATCAAAAATGAAGTCAGACTTGATTACATGACTGTACAGTGCAAGTCAACCACGTAAAAATGCAAAACAAGAAGCATAACATCCATATAATATAAATGTCTAAATAATAACACTGGACCTTCTAGAAAGGTTAACAAAAAAGGATTTAGAAATAGAGACACAGGATGAAAACCCGTTTTCAGAATCTGAACATGTGAAGAAGGACTGGGACTAAAGGATTAAGTAGAAAACCAGTTATAAAAACTGGAGCACTATAACCTGATATAGCTAGATATGAGGTGGAATGGTTGAATATCTCCTGTCATAAGCCCATGGCCTGAGACTATACTAACTAAGTAGTAATCCAAAGGCCTGAACTTGGAAAGGAGAATATAAGCAGGATTCTATAATCTAATGATATATACTTCAGTGACCATTGCTTCCTAATCAAATTATATCTTCATTAAAAGCTTCAAAATTATTTTGCTTTTAAATGTAATATTAATCAAGACAAGGTAATTCTGGATGCTATAATAAACAATTTGACACAATAAATGTTCTTTTCTATTCACATCCCATTCCACTTTGTTCTTCAATGAATGGTTCTCCATGTGGAGAGTTTGGGAACCATCTAATATTTTGATATCTATTAGGATCTCACTGGCACTTACTGCTTTTTTACCTTCAGCTAATTTACAGGTGAAGAGAGAGAGAGGGTGGAGGGCCATGTGTGATTTTTGTGACGAGTCCTGGATTTCACACATGTTATTTCAGTCCAGAAGCAAGTCACACTGGAGTCCCAGTCCAATCATAAGAAAGGTTAAAAAAGTATTCCAGTGTTCTTAGGAAGAATAAATGGGATTATTGAGCATCTAACCAGTTCCTGTCACACATGAATAGACAAAACCTATCAAATATAATTGTGTGCTAATGATGAAATAAAAGTTCACTGTAGATGATCATTTTGACATTGAGTATAAGTATACTCTTAAAATACTCTTCTTCATTTATTAATTGATTATGATTCAAGTCGTTCAAGGTCAGTCTATTGGTTATATTAAAACAAATTTGTTTTTCAATAAATTAAAGTTTAAAGTTAAAAAATATCATTTTGGTTAATTTCTTATTCTACATAATATTCTATCAGAGGAACATAAGATATTCATGGAACAGCCTTCATATTCTAATCTTAATGGCAATTTCCATAAATTAAGCAAGGTATTATTGATGTGCTAATCAACTCAATTATGATAAAATCTTGAGTAAAGTGTATTTATTTTAGAACAGAATTGAATCAAAAGATGTCTTCATCTAGGACATAAACTTATGTTACTTATTTAAGGCATACTTTATTTTTGAGAATCCTAACAATAAAACAATAATTTGTTAAGACTTCATACATTACTAGAAGTGATGAAGCTAAAACTGGATAAATATCCTAGACATTATTAGAGTGGAAAGATTATCCTTCCAATTCTAAATGTTTAAGGCTCAATAAAACTTAAATAAAGCATTTTCATTCTCCCAAGTATGATTATTTGTAAATGATATTTTTATACTTTACTTTTCCTGGGATGTTCATAGATTTCATAGTTATGTTTTGTCTTAAACACATTTTCATATAAGTAACATAGGGAGATAAAAAATAGTTTGTTAATTATCTATTCCTGTGTAAAAATTATCTCAAAACTTAGCAAATTAAAAGAATAATCTTTCATTTTCTCAAAGAGACTGTGGGTCTGGAATCTGGGTGGTTTAGGTGGGTGGTTCTGGCTTAAGTTCTCTCATGAGATGAAATGTCAGTCAAGCTGTTGATTGTAGCTGCATTCACCTTTGAAGGACAGACTGAAGGAAGTTCCACTTGAAAACACACTCGTGGTTGTTAGTAGACTGCAGTCTCTTGTTGGTTGTTGGCCAGGCCAAAGATTTCAGTTTGTCTTGTGTGGATCCCTCCATAATCTGAAAAAATTGTACTCAGGATATAACAACTGTCTTCCTCTGAGGATGTGACTGACAATAACATTGGAAGAACAGTTTCAAGAACCCATACATGAAATCAAAGTACATATGACAAGATAACAGAAGATGATCAGAAGTAATCCTTAGAGCTCAGGAAACAAATGGAAGAGACAAAGAAAACCATTAAAGAGTTGAAACCCTAATTATTGGTAATATAAAGGCAACTAGAGCTCAGGAAACAAGTAGGAGAGACAAATAAAACCATTAACGAGTTGAAACAATCATTATTGGTAATATAGAAGCAACTGAAAAGATAGGAGCATAGCAAACAAATTAGAAGTCAAACAAATAGGAAAATAATAAAAATATAAAACTTATTAGAGAGATGATAGAGCAGACATTTTTTTTTTTAAAAAAGCCAACATATGTTTAAGTGGTATGAGGAAAATAAAACAAATGAAGAAGAAATATTCCCAAAAAAGAAAGTTTTGAGGAGGGAAATAAAGATGGTGGAATAAGAATATGTGGAGCTTACCTCCCCCAACAAATACACAAAAAAGTACATCTACGTGTGGAACCCACTGAAAATGAACTGGAAACTAGCAACACTCCGATACAACCAAGGATATAAGAAAGATGCAGATGCAGTTGGGTAGGAAGGGAATAAAAGCAATTGGGTCAAGACCTGTGCCCCTGGAAGGGACTCAGAGGACAAGGGAGATTACACCGGTATACACCCACCCTGGGGAGTGAGCGGCTCAAGCCACAGACTGGGTGTCCCTGTGCTGAAGTCCCATGCAGAGGAGACAAGCCCCCTTGGCTGGTTGAAGGACCTTTGGATCAGAGAGAATGTCTGGAAAAGCCTGCACTCCACTTGTGAGGCGTGTGCACACTCTAACTAGCCCCCAAGGCAGAGCAGAGAGGGTCCTGCTCTAGTGGCTGCAGGTTTCCCATGACCGACCACCTCGTGGTGCACGCCATAGCCCAAGTCAAGCAAATGCTCTGGCCCCACTCACTCCATGGCACAGTGCAGTGCTGGATCTGGAGCAGCTTGACTGGGGAAAGGACTCTACCATGGGATGCAGAAGCTATCTTGTCTCAGGGCAGAGCCCAGGGAGGGTGGCAGCAGCCATAGTAGGCACTTCCTCAGGCAGTGTCCCAAAAGCTGCCTAGATCTCTGACAGTGACTGCTCCACCACAGCTAATCTCCAAACATGTGCTGAGAGTCCATGTGGGTTCTGCCAGCCCTGAGAAGTGACTCCACAACAGTGAGAGGGTGATGGGAGAAACAGAGGCAGGGGGCAACGATTGGCTGTGAGAGACAAAGGGAACTTGCACACAAGGTTGCATCTGAGCAGAGCCACATTCGCCTACACAGGCAGCACATGGACCTCTGTTTGCACGTGGGCCCCACTTGCTTCAGCACTCCCCTCTTCTGGGGCAAAGGTCCTGGTGTGGGGAGAGAGAAAAATACACACTAAGGGAAGAGAGCCACTTAGAGCCCAATCCTCAGGGCTTCTGCGCCAGTAACTTGGGATCAGACCCTACCCCTGACAGTGTGGTGATAGCCACTGATCAGAGAGGAAGTCCTGCCTCATACCCAGTGCCAGCTTTAGCTCCTCCATCTCCAGCCCCACCCCTTACCAAGGTGACAGCTACCAGCACACCTTGAGGAAAGATGTGACTGGCGTCCGCTTCAGATCCAGCCGTCCTACCAAAGGCATTAGGCATACACAGTCTGCGTAGGGAGGTTCCCACATAAGAACACCACTTCAAGACTGTAACTGGTAATTATTTCACCTAAATTCATAGAGACAGAGAAAATTAAGTAAAATGAAAATGTAGAGGAACTATTCTCAATTGAAAGAACAAGAAAATACCCCTGAAAAACAAATAAACAGAAATAATTTACCAGTTAAAGAATTCAAAGTATTGGAAATAAAGATGTTAACTGAATTAGGAAAAATAATTGATCTAACCACTGAACATTTTAACAAGGAACTAGAAAATATAAAAAAGACCCAATCAAAAATAAATAATTCAGTATATGGAATACAAAACACCTTAGAAGGAATGAATAGCAGACTAAGTGATACAGAATAACAAATAAGTTATCTGGAAGATAGAATAATGAAAATCACCCAAATAGAACAGGAAAAATAAAAATAAATTGTATAAAATGAAAGCACTTGAAGAGATCTCTGACCCAAATAAACAAAATAGAAATGAAAGACTAGAAATGACAAATGATATCACAGAGATACAAAAAAAAAAAAAAAAAAATGAGAGAATGCTATGAACGGTTATATGCCCACAAATTGGACAACCTAGAAGAAATGAACAAATTTTTAGAAAGATACAAACTGCCAAGACGGAATCAAGAAAATCAGACTATTTTAACAGACTGATCACTAGTATTGAAAATGAATTTGTAATTAAAAAACTCCCAGCAAACAAAGCCCATCAAGGACTGGATGGTTTCACAGGGGAATTCTATAAGACACATAAAGCGGAACTAATACCTGTCCTTCTCAAACTATTCCCAAAGCTGAAGAGGATGGAACACTCCAAAATTCATCATATGAGGTTACAACAACCCTGATACCAAGACCAGATAATAACACTACAAAAAAATAAAATTATAGACCAATATGTTTGATGAATATACATACAAAAATACTCAACAAAATATTAGCAAACTGAATATGATAATATCTAAAAAGGATCATACACCATGATCAAGTCAGATTTATCCCAGGAACACAAGTATGGTTCAACATTTGCAAATCAATTTTTTCTACTCTGATTGCTGTGTTTAAAACGTCCAAAACTATGTTAAATAATAGTGGTGAGAGTGAGCATCCTTGTCTTGTTCCTGATTTTAGAGGAAATGCTTTCAGTTTTTCACCATTGAGAACAATGTTGGCTGTGGGTTTGTCATATATGGCCTTTATAATGTTGAGGTAAGTTCCCTCTATGCCTACTCCTGGAGAGTTTTTATCATAAATGGGTGTTGAATTTTGTCAAAAGCTTTTTCTGCATCTATTGAGATGATCATATGGTTTTTATACTTCAGTTTGTTAATATGGTGTATTACATTGATTGATCTGCATCTATTGAAGAATCCTTCAGTTCCTGGGATAAACCCCACTTGATCATGGTGTGTGATCCTTTTAATGTGCTGTTGGATTCTGTTTGCTAGTATTTTGTTGAGGACTTTTGCATCTATGTTCATCAGTGATATTGGTCTGTAGTTTTCTTTTTTTATGACATCTTTGTCTGGTTTTGGTATCAAGGTAATGGTGGCCTTGTAGAATGAGTTTGGGAGTGTTCCTCCCTCTGCTATATTTTGGAAGAGTTTGAGAAGGATAGGTGCTAGCTCTTCTCTAAATGTTTGCTAGAATTCACCTGTGAAGCCATCTGGTCCTGGGCTTTTGTTTGTTGGATGATTTTTAATCACAGTTTCAATTTCAGTGCTTGTGATTGGTCTGTTTATATTTTCTCTTTTTTCCTCATTCAGTCTCAGAAGATTGTGCTTTTCTAAGAATTTGTCCATTTCTTCCAGGTTGTCCATTTTATTGGCATATAGTTGCTTGTAGTAATCTCTCATGATCCTTTGTATTTCTGCAGTGTCAGTTGTTACTTCTCCTTTTTCATTTCTAATTCTATTGATTTGAGTCTTCTCCCTTTTTTTCTTGATGAGTCTGGCTAATGGTTTATCAATTTTGTTTATCTTCTCAAATAACCAATTTTAGTTTTATTGACCTTTGCTATCGTTTCCTTCATTCCTTTTTCATTTATTTCTGATCTGATCTTTATGATTTCTTTCTGTCTGCTGACTCTGGGGTTTTTTTGTTCTTTTTTCTCTAATAGCTTTAGGTGTAAGGTTAGGTTGTTTATTTGAGATTTTTCTTGTTTCTTGAGGTAGGATTGTATTGCTATAAATTTCCCTCTTAGAACTGCTTTTGCTGCATTCCATAGGTTATGGGTCATCATGTGTTCATTGTCATTTGTTTCTAGGTATTTTTTGATTTCCTCTTTGATTTCTTCAGTGATCTCTTGGTTATTTAGTAGTGTATTTTTTAGCCTCCATGTGTTTGTATTTTTTGCAGTTTTTTCCTGTAATTGATATCTAGTCTCATAACATTGTGGTTGGAAAAGATACTTGATACGATTTCAATTTTCTTAAACTTACCAAAGCTTGATTTGTGACCCAAGATATGATCTATCCTGGAGAATGTTCCATGAGCATTTGAGAAGAAAGTGTATTCTGTTGTTTTTAGATGGAATGTCCTATAAATATCAATTAAGTCCATCTTGATAATGTGTCATTTAAAGCTTGTGTTTCCTTATTTATTTTCATTTTGGATGATCAGTCCATTGGTGAAAGTGGGGTGTTTAAGTCCCCTACTATGATTGTGTTACTGTCGATTTCCCCTTTTATGGCTGTTAGCATTTGCCTTATGTATGGAGGTGCTCCTATGTTGGGTGCATAAATATTTATAATTGTTATATCTTCTTCTTGGATTGAACCCTTGATCATTATGTAGTGTCCTTTTTGTCTCTTGTAATAGTCTTTGTTTTAAAGTCTATTTTGTCTGTTATGAGAATTGCTATTCCAGCTTTCTTTTGATTTCCATTTGCAGGGAATATCTTTTTCCATCCCCTCACTTTCAGTCTGTATGTGTCCCTAGGTCTGAAATGGGTCTCTTGTAGACAGCATATATACAAGTCTTGTTTATGTATTCATTCAGGCAGTCTATGTCTTTTGGTTGGAGCATTTAATCCATTTACATTTAAGGTAATTATCAATATGTATTCTCCTATTACCATTTTCTTAATTGTTTTGGGTTTGTTTTTGTAGGCTTTTTCCTTCTCTTGTGTTTCCTGCCTAGATAAGTTCCTTTAGCATTTGTTGTAAAGCTCGTTTGATGTTGCTGAATTTTCTTAATTTTTGCTTGTCTGTAAAGGTTTTCATTTCTGCGTTGAATCTGAATGAGATCCTTGCTGGGTAGAGTAATCTTGGTTGTAGGCTTTTCCCTTTCATCACTTTAAATATGTCCTGCCGCTCTCTTCTGGCTTGCAGTTTCTGCTGAAAGATCACCTGTTAACCTTATGGGGATTCCCTTGTATGTTGTTTGTTGGTTTTCCCTTGCTGCTTTTAATATTTTTCTTTGTATTTAATTTTTGATAGTTTGATTAATATGTGTCTTGGCATATTTCTCCTTGGATTTATCTTGGGTGGGACTCTCTGTGCTTCCTGGACTTGACTGACTATTTCCTTTCCCATGTTAGGGAAGTTTTTAACTACAATCTCTTCAGGTATTTTTTCAGACTGTTTCTTTTTCTCTTCTTTTCTTGGACCCCTATAATTCGAATGTTGGTGCATGTAATGTTGTCCCAGAAGTCTTTGAGAGTGCCCTCAATTCTTTTCATTCTTTTTTCTTTATTCTGCTCTGTGGTAGTTATTTCCTTATCTTCCAGGTCACTTATCCATTCTTCTGCCTCAGTTATTCTCCCATTGATTTCTTCTAGAGAATATTTAATTTCACTAATTGTGTTGTTCATCATTGTTTCTTTGCTCTTTAGTTCTTCTATGTCCTTGTTAAACGTTTCTTGTATTTTCTCCATTCTATTTCCAAGATTTTGGATCATCCTTTCTATCATTACTCTGAATTCTTTTTCAGGTAGACTCCCTATTTCCTCTTCATTTGTTTGGTCTGGTGGGTTTTTACCTTGCTCCTTGATCTGCTGTATATTTCTGTGTCTTCTCATTTTGCTTAACTTACTGTGTTTGTGGTCTCCTTTTTGCAGGCTGCAGTTCTTAGTTCCCATTGTTTTTGATGTCTGCCTCAGTTGGTAAGGTTGGTTCAGTGGTTTGTGTAGGCTTCCTTGTGGAGGGGACTGGTGCTTGTGTTCTGGTAGGTGGAGCTGGATCTTGTCTTTCTGGTGGGAAGGGCTGCATTTGTGGGGGGTGTTTTGGGGTGTCTGTGAACTTAGTATGACTTTAGGCAGCCTTTATTCTAATGGGTGGGGTTGTGTTCTTGTCTTGCTAGTTGTTTGGCATTGGGCATCCAGCACTGGAGCTTGCTGGCCTTTGGGTGGAGCTAGGTCTTAGTGTTGAGACAGAGATCTCTGGGAGAGCTCTCACCAATTTATATTATGTGGGGCTGGGAGATCTCTGGTGGTCCAATGTTCTGAAGTCAGCTCTCCCACCTCAGAGACTCAGGCTTGACGCCATGCCAGAGCACCAAGACCCTGTCAGATACACGGGTCAGAAGAAAAGTGAGAAAAAATGAAAGAAAAATAAAATAAAACTATTAAAATAAAAAAATAGAAAAGTAATAAGAAAAAAAGAAGAGAACAACCAAATCGAAGCACAAATCCACCAATGATAACAAGCTCTAAAATCTGTACTAAGATAAACATAAAAATCAGAAACAAGTCAGTCACAGACAGCAAACTCCAAGTCTACAGTTGCTCCCAAAGTCTACCGCCTCAATTTTGGGTTGCTTTGTTGTCTATTCAGGTATTCCACAGATGCAGGGTATATCAAATTGATTGTGGGGATTTAATCTGCTGCTTTTGAGGCTGCACATAAAAATTTCCCTTTCTCTTCCTTGTTCACACAGCCCCTGGGGTTCAGATTTGGTTTTGGCCCCACCCCTGCATGTAGCTTGCCCCCAGGCTTCTGTTCCCTCCCAGAAAGGATGCAGTTAAAGCAGAGGCTGATTAGGGGGCTGTTGCTAATTCAGGCCAGGGGGAGGGAGGCGTATGGTAGTTAAAATTGGAATGTGGGGCGAGACTGCAGCAGCAGAGGCTGGTGTGACATTGCAACAGCCTGAGGCATGCCATGTGTTCTCCCAGGGAAGTTGTCCCTGGATCACAGGACCCTGGCAATGGCGGGCTGCACAGGCTCCCGGGGTTTGTAGATAGTGACCTGTGCTTGCACCCAGGATTCTTGGTGGCTGCAGGAGTAGCATTAGCGTTTCATGCCCTTCTTTGGTGTCTGAGTTGATAGCCGTGGCTCACTCCTGTCTCTGGCGCTCATTTAGGTGGTCCCCTGCCTTCTGTGGGCAGAGAGGGAATGAATCCCCTCTCCTCGCTCACCCTGAAACAATGGTCTCTTGCCTCTTAGGTAGGTCCAGAGTTTTTCCCGGACTCCCTCCTGGCTAGCTGTGGAGCACTAGCTCCCTTCAGGCTGTGTTCACACAGCCAACCCTAGTCCTCTCCCTGGGGTCTGACCTCCAAAGCCCAAGCCTCAGCTCTCAGCCCCCACTCACCCTGGCAGGTGAGCAGACAAGCCTCTCAGGCTGGTGAGTGCTGGTCGGCACCTATCCTCTGTGTGGGAATCTCTCTGTTTTGCCCTCTGCACCCCTGTTGCTGCACTCTCCTCCGTGGCTCTGAAGCTTTCCCCACACCCACCCCGTCTCTGCCAGTGAAGGGGCTTCCTAGTGTGTGGAAACTTTTCCTCCTTCACAGCTCCCTCCTAGAGGTGCAGGTCCCATCCCTTTTCTTTTATCTCTGTTTTTTCTTTTTTCTTTTGCCCTATCCAGGTACGTGGGGATTTTCTTGCCTTTTTGGAAGTCTGAGGTCTTTTGCCAGCATTCAGTAGGTGTTCTGTAGTAGTTGTTCCACATGTAGATGTATTTTTGATGTATTTGTAGGGAAGAAGGTGATCTCCATGCCTCACTCCTCTGCCATCTTAAGGTCTCCTGCAATGCATCATTTTTATCAATAGATGGAGTCTACTACTACAGGTGTATGTATAAAATTGTCTGATTTTGTCTATAATAATACCTTGTTGGTATGGAATTTTAAAAACGAATCCCTTCAGAGATGATAGAATCATCTTTGATTACTCTTTGCTGGGGACTGGAAAGCTCTACATTGACCCAGGCTCTTCCACCCCTTACAATGAACTTTATTTCTAAGAGAAAACCAAGAGAAAGAGGAAGAACAAAGAGAGAGAGAGAGAGAGAGAGAGGAAGAGGGCTCACTGAGTCACTAAGATGCTTTCAAAGTGACAATGAACAAAGATATCTAACAGAGTACAAGCAGTCAGAATACATGTTTTTCAGACTAGTCCCTTATTTTCCAGTCTGTGGTTTAGCAGATCTCATCTCTCTGCTTTTCCCCAGTCTGGGAAGCCTTTATTTCTCTTGTTCTGTTTTGACAATTTTCAGAATATAAGATTTGGAACCATAGAAACTTAGTTAAAATCAACTATTTACTATGTGGCTAATTTTGTGGAAGTCTCCTCTCAGAACCTCAGCGTTTTCAACTTTGAATTACAAATAATTATAAAACTCAGCTCAGATAATTAAATAATAATATATGAAAGTGTTTGTAAATGTTATTTAAATGTATAATAATAATTATTATTGTTATAAATAATAGTAATAGTAGTAGTAGTGATAGTGGTAGTGGTAATCAGGTTCTATATTCCAAAGCCCTGGCTTTGTGTCCCAAAGTTATCATTTATTTACTATACAAATTTACTTAATTGATTTCAGCCTCAGTTTTGTCTTCTACAAAATGGGGAAATTAAATAGATAACTAATAAAAAACTATCATATAGCACAGGGAATTCTACTCAATACTCTGTAATGGCTTATATGGGAAAAAAAAATCTAAAAAAGAGTAGTTATATGTATATGTATAACTGATTCACTCTGCTGTACACCTGAAACTAACATAACATTGTAAATCAACTATACTGAAATAAAAATTAATTAAAAAATAAAGGGTACTACTGCTAAAGAGAAAAATTAAAAATCACTGCTCTATAAAAGAAATAAAAATAAAACGAGGAAATTAATTCTAGTCACATTGTTGTTATGTGTTACATGATATATTGCATATAAATTATTCAGTATAATGTCTGACATATAATAATTATAACACAAGTAAACTTTAGTTATTATTCTTATTAATTATAATTTACTGAGTACTTGTGGCATACTAAGTATTTACAAATGTTGATCCATCCTCATAATAATATTGTAAGGAGACATTATTATCCACAATTAATAAATGAAGCAGCAAAGGATAAAAGTAGTTGGCTCAAGGCTAGAAAATGATGGTATTAGAATTTGAACCCAAGTGTCTGACTCTAAAGCTCAAGAATTTTAAAATATATATAAAAATATAAGATATATTTATTAAAAGTTAATCTTATGCATCATAGATATTTATAACATTAATTTAAATAATTATATTTTAATGAGTAAAGACCAGAAGGAATTCTTTTTTCATGACTTGATTGTGCAGTTTAATTCTAACTGAGATTTTGACAAGGTTTCATGTGCTTTTCTGAATTTTTAAAAATTCATTATGATGCAACAACATGCAGTATAATATTTTGACAATAATTTTCTCAAGTTATTTATTTATCAAATCATTTATTTTCCTCTTTTAAAATAAAACTTTAAGTAACAGCAATATAATTTGGTATAGAATAATACATTTTAGTTATTTTCATGTAATTTTTTTTGGTTGTAGCTAAGGAAAAAGATGCCTTCCTTTTTATGCCTCTTCTCTTCTTATTTACTTATTTACTTTATCTACCAGCTGGTAAACATTTAATTGTATACAGTTTTGTCATCTTTATTCAATTATTTGACTTATTTTGAGGACATGTCTCATTTATTCCATGAGAATGTGTGTACTTGCATTACATCATTTTCCCCTTACAATCCAGCAACATTAAGCACTAAAAGTCCTTGATTGAATGAGTGAAGAAAGGAATATGTGAAAAATGCACGAAGACCAACATTTTCATGTCTGTAGTACCCAAGTAGTAACACTATATTAGTTCATGATTTTCCTTTATCATATATTATTTTTAACATTCTAAGACTTTTACAAAATTTTGGGTTTTTTAAAATAATGTTTTTGTTTAATATTATTCTCCTTAGCTCCACTTTTGGTGAATTCAAAGATATATATTTTAGAATGTACAACATCTATGTTTGAGATGTGTTTTTTCATTTCATATATCATATTTTTAAAAGCAGTCTTGGTCAATGACAGAAAAAATCCATTTAGGTGTCTGCAATTTTCTAAAACAATGTAATTTGCTAGCTATATCTTTCTTTGATAATATGCCTGTTTATTATGAGGAAAGTGCAATAATTTTGAGTAGGAACATAGTGGAGAAAAAATGTCTTGATATTTCGAGAAATTTTAAAGTGTTTCCTTTTGGTCCTTACAGAAAGTGTGGACTACGGGCCAGTGTTTGTGCAAGAACCAGATGATATAATTTTCCCGACTGATTCTGATGAAAAGAAACTAGCACTGAATTGTGAAGCTCGTGGCAACCCAGTTCCCAATTACAGGTAGAAATTCACTGTTAATCATTTTTCTTAAGTCTTAAAAATTCCTTTCAATGAGATTCTGACACTCCCAGGGAGTATTATAATGTCTCAAGTAATTTTTATGTATTTGTCTTCTGATTTTTCCTAAGATGGCTTCGAAATGGAACAGAAATAGATTTGGAAAGTGATTATCGCTACAGTTTGATAGATGGGGCCTTCATTATAAGCAATCCAAGTGAAGCAAAGGATTCTGGCCATTATCAGTGTTTGGCAGCCAACACGTTTGGAAGTATTCTTAGTAGAGAAGCTGTACTTCAGTTTGCCTGTGAGTAAAGTATTGCTCTTTCCACATATACATATATAGTGTGTGTGTGTGTGTGTATATATATATATACATATACATATATATATATATATAAAACTTTAAAGTTTAGTGAGGCAATAGCTTATGACTTCAACTTTTAAAATCATGGTATAAACTGGTAATGATTAGAAGTATGAAAACAATGTGTTTCTTCCTGAGATATTTTCAAATTCCTTGAAATGTTTGCCCTCTTCACATAAATAGCAGTCTGGTGAGGTTAAAAATTCTGTTCATAAAAGCAGAAAAAGTTTTAGAATTGAAATATCCTTTGAAATCTAGTAAGAAATAGATTTTTAATTTTTTCTGTCTGCCTTTAAAATATACACTTAACTGCTTTTATTCTTCTACTGTCTATTATAGTCACTATTTGCTATAGATTCTTCTGGACATAAGATAGCACACACTAAAAATTCTGCTTGTAGTCAGGTAACCAAAGAAATGCCTCTGAAATGCTAATATCTCAGATTCTGATTATAACTTCCCTCCCAGTTTTTTATTAGAAAAAAGACACCACATGTAATCATTCATGTATACTAGAATATATACATTTTCTAAAATAGATCGTATATCTAATTAACTAAATGTAGAGATTTCTTAAAACTCTTGAAATCATTTCATTTATGATGGGGTCTTACACCAAATTAAGGATAGGCTACTGGATGAGATCATTTCTTAGTAGGTAATCCTACTTGAATTAAATTCTTGAGGATTATAATCTCTAAGAAATAGAAGGGCCAGGGATCTTTGTGTTAATAATTCATATGTAACTATAATGGCTATGTAATTTGTCACAAAAAGATTTTTAAGTTAAAATTACACCCTGAAGAATGGAATAATTGATTTTTGTCTGTATAATCATCATGTATTATGTCTAATTAACCCAGAACCCAGACACCCTATTAAAGGAGTGTGAAGGAGAAAAGGAAAGAATAAAGGAATGATAATGGATTCAGTTTCGAGAACATCGAGCTAGATACTAAAAAAATCAAAATATCTTTTAAAGTAAAATTGGCTAAGGAGTTTAGATTTGTACTTTACATACACCAAATATACCAAGATAGAAGCCTAAGTATACTCCTTTTGTTTTTGAAAATATTATGTGGTGTATCACAGAACCTAAAACTTTTCAGTATGTACATTGAAAAAATCCTAATAAACCAAATAAACAACCCACCTAATTGCTCCTCTGTTTAATAGAGCAGTCTTTTCAAGACAGATACAGCAAATCCAGAAAACACGATGTACTAGTATTAGTGGCTTATACCTTTCTCTTTGGTCTATACTCTCTAATACAAGTACGCTAATTCTCAATAGCCTGTATATCAGTTGTTTTTCTCCCAAATCAGCAGTGGTGGCAAAATATGCAATGTTTTCTGCATTATTCAGACCAGAAATCTATTTACTGAAAGATCCTAGATGTCTATATGATTGTGTCTTTCTAGATTTTTGCAAAGACCTGTCACAGCTATCAAATAGTCAATCCCACCTACAGTGAGCAAGTTGGCACCAGCATTTACAGTTCAATGACTAGGCAAGGGAAGCTTTATCTCTCAATCAACCTACCTACCTACTTACTTATCTTATCTATTCCACGTCAAGCTGTCCTGAACTTAATTTAGAGCAATATTTGCTTTATTTTTAACTTAAATGTATGGGTAGACAGACACATGCAATCATTGGTAGTGTCTTATTACTCTGCCTCTCCCCAACCCCACCCCACCTGACTCACTGCTGTGTTCTGGAGACCATGCATATGCATAAGAGCCTGTAAGATGCCTGGTTGAAGCAGTCAGTCACTTATATAAGGAAGGCCACTTCTGCCTCAAAATTGCTCCCCTAGATTCCATTATGTCTGCGTTGATGATATAAAAATTAAGTCTGTTAGGCTTAGTTTTATGTTTTGCCTGGTGATATTTGGGGAAAAAATGCAAATACAGGTGATAGAGAAGATAGGATGAAGAAAATCAGTTTGCTTTCTAGTATACCTGGGTGTGAGCATGGGTGCTAGGAGTCACCCATTCTCTAGGAATCAGGGTAGTTTTATGATTAAGGGGAGAAAATGAGGTAGGATGTTGGGGAGAAAGAAAAGAAGGGGCTTCTGAAAGGAAGTGAGAGCAAACAAATGTAAAGCAAGATTACAAACTTGGTGGCAACTTTCCTTTACATCATGATTTTCTATGACCAGCCTCAGAGATAGAGAATGAACTCACTGTTTGTTGTTGATAGAATGCTTAATGTCCAAAGGGCTTTTGTGGCTACAGGAACTCTGATTACTTTTTATACATTTTGAAGCTGAAATCATTAATTATTTATATCCATCAGCCACTATTTATGTAAAAATTTAAATATGTATTACATAACTAATATTTCAAAACAAGTATATTTAGTAAGTTTAGATAATTATTAAAACATATTAGATTAAATTAAATATTTAAATCTAATACAAGTCTGTTAAATGTTTTAAGTGTCATATAATTAGACAAAATTACAAATTATCAAAATGATTACAAATTTATGAACTCGGTTTACAATTATTTTGTTATATAAATATTTTTACCTTTATATCTTAATTTTATCATGTATTACACAATAATTTTATCAGCTATGGTTTTCTACATTGTGTAGTGCAATTGTGATTTTCTAAAATCAAATAGAAAAGAGGATCATATTACCTAATCCAGAGTAGTTTCTGAGTTATCAACCAATTGAATTTGGGTTGCTCCTTTCAAAGTGAGACTGTTAACAGACTTGGCCTCTTTTATAATTTGAACATTATTTTTGTTATATCAATAATACTTTAAATAATAATACTTTAAATAATAATAATAATACTTTAAATCTATAGCTTTTGCATAGGTTTTCACCTTTTGAAATATGACATATTTGCCTAAAATAATGTGATTTTAAGACTTAATTGGACAATGTTAAATAAACATTAAATGTGTCTTCCCTAATTATATTCATAGAAAAAAGTACTGATCTATATTTTATAAATAAGTACATATTTAAATGAAGAATCAAGATATTCATATATTAACAATTCCATACTTATTAAAAGTAATAACATTTAAACATATCCTACTAGAATTATCTTCCTTTTGTATGAAAATTGTATATATTATATACACACATACATCATATTAAACTTTCCAATTTTGAGTATCATTAAAGTTGCATGAGATTTTGCAGATTTACCTTATTCATATACATATATAAATTGTCACAATTTGACTATTGGGAATCCCTGAATGTTAGAGTCTTTGTCCTCATTAACCAGAAATATATTTTAAAATATTCTAGCTTTCCTCCAATAACATCTTGATATTGTGCCCACCCCCCAAGTATAGATTCAGCTACATTTCGTTGACCGTAAGGCATAATGTTATTTATAGAGACTAAAATCTAGGTGTTAGAGGTGCATATAAGATTGGTCCAAACAAGTTCTGGTGCTGAGGAAGATGACATTATTGCCAAACCAGTTTAGTAAAAAAAGATTTTTAAAAACAGAAACTTTTTTAAGGTCTCAAGTTCATATAAGTAGTTTATATTTACTTAATGCTTACTTCTATGGCAGACAATGTTCTAAGTGTTTTAAAATATGTTAACTCATTTCATCTTCATAACCAACCTATGAAGTATTATGCTGTTAAATGTAAACACATTTTACAGATGACACCTCTTATTTAACTCTAATAGTACTCAGTCTTTTCCTTATATAAATATGTATTATATTCATTTTATGGCATACTCATTTTGATTTTAATATCTTTCTCAAACAATAATTATATTATAATCTTTCAAAAAAATCTTTTTATGTTTGCTTCATCAACCATCATTTTATAATCAATATATTAATACCTATGTGTAAAACAAAAATAAATACTGGGATAAAAAATAAGTATATAATCATTCTGCATTTATTCTCATTGCTTAAATTAGTTAATAAATCACTTGCTTAATTTTCCTTATGGAAATTTAAGAGCTTAAGGCACATTAGATCTCCTTCTAGATCTAGAATTTGGGGATTTATAGTACTTTTGGTATGTAATTATTTTTTTCTTATCATATTTTCTCGTTTATTATACCTTTTTCTCTTAATTTAAAAATTTGTTAGACAATCTATAGTTAGGACCTGGAAAGCTACATTTTCTAAATAATCTTGAGACAGGACATGGATGACTGTGGCTGTTATCAAAAGCTGAAACTATCATCATAGATCCTGGCTTTTGAAGAGAATCGTGATTAGGAAATGAGTGTTGGCACTTTTACCTGTTGATGTAGCAATAATAAAATGTATACTAACTGTAAGTGTAAAATAAATTTAGTTTCTTTAAAGTTTTGTTCCTATTCCCTTGTCACTCAACATATCAACAAGTGTATATTTATATAATAATTATTTTGATTTACTAATATATTTGATCTTAACCTCATTCCAAAGGTGATTTATTTAACTTGCCATGTAAAATCATATACCATGAAGGATAAATATGTAAATTAGTAAATACAACACCAGGAAAAAAGTACATTTCATCATAAGAGGTCAAGATAGTATAAGCCATATGTCTCATAATTATTATGGTCAAGACATAAATATTTCCTTGGGAATCCCAGTAGTCAGAGAAAAAGGAGAAATACAAACATTTAAAGGATGTTTGTTTGAGAAGACAATTTTTTCTTGACATTTAATTCTCATAGAAATTTCTCATCTGAGGCTTTATATAGAGATTTTAACATCTCTACATCAACTCAATAGCACGTTTAATTAGCCTGACTTAAAACCAAACCAATTTTTAAAATGTAACTAGAATTTAATCATGAAGCTATTCACTTCGTTCATTTATAAATCTTTTTTTTTTAAATTTTGATTTGAGCAGCTGATGGATTTGAGCAGCTGCTGCTCCTTTTAACCCACCTCTCACACGTCTAAATGTCTACCCATGAGGATCTTTCAATTTAAGTTCTCCCTAAATGAATATTTATAAACATGGCTCAGCTTAGTTAATGTTAATAATATACATTAGCATTAATAAATATATATCTCATAAGGGTGTAGTAAAAATTAATGAGGTGGAGAAGTCATGTCTGTGAACTGATTTTTAAGTTCAGAAAGAAAGACATAAATAAACACAAAGTTGGAGTATTATTGCTAGTGATGATTGTTACTGGTTATCAATAAGATTATTTTTGACAGAGTATATTTTACTCCTGTAGCTTATGTTCATCATGAGTATAATTTCCTCACCTAGTATAGTGATTTTTCTTCAGTGACAAGCAGGAATACACCATATAAAACTTTGTCACTCTATTAGCTCATTACCATGCTGATGAGAATTTTGAATTGATAATGTGACACTACACACTTCTCAAACATCCTTCAGAAATCTAAGGCTCATAACAGTTTCTCCAAAGTTTGGATTTTTAGAAATAATTCATACCAGCAAGTCAAACATAAAATGAATCAAGAATAAAATCTCCTCATGCTGTCTCTTGCTTCAAAAATATCTTTATATGCCATCCAGTAAATTGATAGTTCATATCTAAATTCAAACATATTGCTTTTCAGGGCATTTAAGATGATGTAGTTGCAGAATATTGCATTAGTTTTCCTTGAAGCAGTTGATTAAAATAACCCCCTTAACTCTTTGAGAGATATATGACTTTTGTAGACTTTGTATTTAAGCAGTTTAATTTAACCTTTCATTTTCATATAGAACTCAAAAATTACTTCTCTAGTTTTTTCTTAACTTTTTCCCCTAAAGTAAAATTGACCCTAGGCTTTAAAATCACATTTTACTAGCATTTATATCTAATAAAATTATTTGAATAATTGCTAACTCTACAGTATATTTGAAGCTTTATCCCATTAGTCTATGAGGTTTAGTTCATAATAAATTTATTAAATTATTTGAATATTAACCTGGATGAGTCACTCTGGCATGGATGATTTTACTAATTATAAAATTATCTGATTTTATTACAAGAGAAGTTATTAGTTTGTAATTTTGTCTTCTATAAACAAAGCAACACTGTTTTACTTTTATAACATCATTACTCAAAGAATACAGTTTAAGTTTTCCTTTAAAATGACAATTATTCTGATCATAATAGATATGGTACCTGTGAGTATATGACCCCTTGACAAACTATAGTATGAATTCTTTGAGATCACAGAAAAAATTTTTAATTAAAAATAGTTTCGGGCTTCCCTGGTGGCGCAGTGGTTGAGAATCTGCCTGCCAATGCAGGGGACGCGGGTTCGAGCCCTGGTCTGGGAAGATCCCACATGCCGCGGAGCAGCTCGGCCCGTGAGCCACAATTACTGAGCCTGCGCGTCTGGAGCCTGTGCTCGGCAACGAGAGGCCGTGATAGTGAGAGGCCCGCGCACCGCGATGAAGAGTGGCCCCGCTTGCCACAACTAGAGAAAGCCCTCGCACAGAAACGAAGGCCTTGTGGCCAAAAAACCAAAACATAAAACAGAAGCAATATTGTAACAAATTCAATAAAGACTTTAAAAATGGTCCACATCAAAAAAAAAAAAAAAAACTAAAAATATTTGATTTTATGCTTTAAAGGAAAGTTATGAGTGAATCAAAGTGGAAATCTGTGGCCGATTGTCCTCAAATAATTAATTCTTAATTTTATTTAAAAATTTGCAAGAGTTGTGTTTATTAAAGTTCATCCAAACACATATTTTCATTATTTATGGAAATCATGAATAACTCTGGCCACATGTGAGAGATAACAGTGAAATGGCTTGAGCTCGGGTACAAGAGCTCCTCTCAGTGATCTCAGTGCTCTGCTTCTAGTTTTTAGAAATTCAGAAAGGCATTTCTTCACTCATGTTGTGTGAAGTAACCCAGAAAGACCAGGATCAGGGAGCATATAAATCCTCTGACCCTTAATGCTCAAGCCCATTTACTTAATTCATTGTTCCCTAATCCTTAGCAGAGTGTCTTTAGAGATCTTTTCCCAGCATAAAAAATTCCAAGGCATAAAAGTACAGTGGAATTTAAATCTCACTACTAGTGCCACTTTTACTTGATAAAATAGTAGTTCCATCTCAGGACATTATATAATCCTGATGAATAGAAAGATACTAATATACAACAAGAAGCATAAACAAAGATGCAGATATGAGTCTTTTCTAAATTTATTTTACTCCAAAAAATCTTTTCTTGAGGGACAAGTCCAAGTGAATATGTATTACACAGTCTAAAGTTCTTGTAATCTGATTGCCATTTCCACACATTGCTACTCTTCTTATATAACAATAGATGGATGGATAGATACATAGACAAATAGAGATGTGGATGTATAGATGTGTATATGTATATGTGTGTATGTATATGTCTGTCTGTCTGTATGTACCTAAATTTAATAACACTAACACAAGAATAAGCAGCAATAGCTATTGAACACTTAAAAGTCAGGCAAACTGTTAAAAGCATTCAATGCATCATCACCCTCTTTAATCTTCCTATCAACCTTATGAGGGAAGTTCTATTTTTGACCTAATTTATAAATGAAAATAAAGTGAAGCTCAGGAATGTCAAGTTATTTTCCCAAAGTCACACAGCTAGTAAATAATAGAACAGCAACTCCAATTCATATCTAACTTCGAACGTCATACTTATAATCTACCTTGTTCTACCCTACACTGTACTTAACCATGAAGTTTTTGTTCAACATATCTGTAGTTGTTTTATTCATAGAACATTTACTCAATCTCTACTCTCTTGGGCATTTTTCTAGAAGTCAAGGAGCCCATAATGAGTATCTCTCCTTGACCTACCAGAAAAATTGCCTACTTGGAACTCCTGCCCTCTTCTTCTACTCCTTAACATCTCCCTTCTCCACCCTACCCGAACCCCACTAAAATCCCTCTGTATTGTTTTCTGAAATGATATAAAACACAATTATGACCATATTGCCCCTGCATAAATCCCTGATGTTTTACCATAATTAAACAGAAGTTTGTAACTTACCCTTTAAGTGCATAAAGGGCAGAGAGAATCAGAGGGTTGCTCTGGAAATATGTATGCAGACAACTCTGTAGGAAAAGTCAAATTAAGAAGTCATTTTGATAACCTAGGTAGAAAGGACTTGAAGGCCCTGATGTATTGGATATGATAGATATCTGTAGGAGGCTCCAAAATAAATGAGAATTTGCAAATGGCTGAATAAAAAGGAGTGGAAATGTAAAAAATATGGAGGAGTTAAAATATCAAAATTCTGAGCTTTGATCAATTCAATTGAGCAATACATAATGCTGTTACATAATGAAGTCACACAGAGAAGAGGAACAAGTTTCTGGAAGAATAAAGTGATTTCAGATGAGGTAGTTTTATTCTGATTTTCAGAAGAAAATACCCAACATTTAAAAATATTGGTTGACCCTCAGGAAAGGCAAGCAGGAATAGAACATATTGAGAGACTCAATGAAACCATAGGGATGGTTCATCAAGAGAAATTATATTAGGAAGAAAACAGGACTAAGGATTAACCTTTAGGATTATACACATTTCTCTGATAGAAAGATAGTGAAAGATAGAAAGAAAGGAGTTAGTGAAGAAGATAAGAAAAGAATGATCTGAGAGGTGCAGCAGAAACCAATAAAATAGAACTGATATTCAGAATTTTAAGGTAGGAACTGTCATTCACGTCAAATGTTGTAACACTCAGAAAAGACCTTAGGACTTTGAGACTTTTAAAAATCAATTTTAGTAAAGATCGAGACAGAAATCAGAATTGAAGGCATTTAAGTACAAGATATTATAGTGGATTATGATTTTGACTGTAACAGTAACGAGGATGTTTAACAGAGTTTTGTTGACATGACATGATAGTGAAACATTGTGTTATTTGGTAGTAGAAAGAAGGGAGTCAGTGTAGAGGAAGATGCTGAAAATACAAAATAGAGAGTGTCTAATTAGTGAAACGAATTTCTGCTTTCCAAATAAGGTATAGGTTTCCTCTAGATTTTAATTTGCTTCTAGGGAAACATTATGCCACACAGAAGATACTCAATGTTGTAAATAGTATGTGGGACTAGAAAAAAACTTATTTTTTTTCAATAAAACACAACTATTATCTCAAGAGAAGTAGAAACTACTTTACTACCGCCATAACTTTGTAACACTCAGTGGAAGAATCACATGGTAGTTAGGTTTAACTGGTATTTTTCCCGTTCCCAAAGAATGTAAAGAAGAGGAACTAAGAGGATAACCCCTAAGCAAGACCAAATAATTAGCTGTGTGCTGCTCAGAAGGGCTTCCGCACTTGTGAGTTCATGGTCCTGGTTTCTATATGAGCTTTCTGCAGTGTTTCTATGTCTTTTTTCGTTTTTGTTTTTAGTCAAAATTTAGTATTCTGGGAAAACTATGGAAACGCACATGGGTTTCTCATTATAAATCCTAACAGACCTACTTGCATATCTGAAACAGGAGTTTTTTAAACTAAAAGCCTCTTCAACTTATTGCAATAAAGTATTGTTCAACTGTAAATGATACTGTATGATCTGTGTTGGATCTCATATTAAAATATGATAAGCATCTTCCACAACTTTGTTTAGGATATCCTCACACATTGGGCATTTAAGCTAGTCTGTAAGTTTGATAAGATTGTATCTCTGAGGTATGTTTATTGGGCTTACAGTCTAAGTTTAGACTAAAGTGGGATGAGGATGATTTTTCTATGCCAAGGTTATGTTCTGTCCATTCTGTGGGACTTAAGGGCCAAGCATAGAGTTTGTTGGGTCATGGGAATCACTTCATAAACCATTAAGCCTATCTCTATGGACATATATGTATGTATGTATTTATTTGCCTTTCTTTTAAATAATTTTAAAAATTTCATTTATTTTTAAATTTAAGGTACAATTGATGTATAATATTATATTAGTTTCAAGTGTACAACATGATTCAAAATTTGTATATGTTGTATACTTATTGGTCACCCCAATAAGTCTAGTTAACATCTGTCACCTTACATACTTGCAAAAAGCCTTTTTTTGTGTGATGAGAATCTTTAAGGTCTACTCTCTTAGCAACTTTCAAATATTCAATAAACTATTATTAACTATAGTCACCATGCTGTACATTACATGCCCATGACTTATGTATTTTATAACTGGAAGTTTGTACCTTTTGACCCCCTTCACCCATTTCACCCACCCCTCACCTTCTGCCTTTGGCAACCACCAATCTGTTCTCTGTATCTGTGAGCTCAGCTTTTGTTTAAAATTCCATATATAAGTGGCATAATAAGCTATTTGTCTTTCCCTGTCTGACTTATTTCATTTAGCACAATGCCCTCAAAGTCCATCCATGTTGTCACAAATGGCAAGACTTCATTAATTTTTATGGCTGAATAATATTCCATTATATATGTACATCATATTTTCTTTATTCATTCTTCCATCAGTGGACAGTTAGGTTGCTTCCAGGTCTTGGCTACTGTAAATAATGCTACAATGAACATAGGAGTGCAGATACCTTTTCAGGTTAGTGTTTTTATTTTCTTCACATAAATACTAGAAGTGGAATTGCTGGATCATATGATAGTTCTATTTTGGTTTTATTGAGGGCATGTCACACTATTTTCCATAGTGACTACAATTTACATTCCCACCAGCATGGCATTAGTGTTTCCTTTTCTCCACATCCTTGCCAACACTTGTTAGTTCTTATCCTTTTGATAATAACCATTCTAACAGTTGGGAGGTGATATCTCATTGTGGTTTTGATTTGCATTTCTCTGAGGATTAGTGATCTTGAGCATCCTTTTATGTCTCTGTTGGCCATCTGTATGTCTTTGAGAAAATATCTATTCAGATCTGTCCATTTTTCAATTGGATTGTTTGCGATTAATTTGCTATTGAGTTGTATGGGTTTGTGTATATTTTGAACATTAACCCCTTATCAGATATATGATTTGCAAATATTTTCCCTTATTCAGTAGGTTGCCTTTTCATTTTGTTGATTGTTCCCTTTGCTATGCAGAAGTTTTTTAGTTTGATGTAGTGTCACTCTTCATTTTTGCTTTTGTTGCATTTGCTTCTGGTATCAGATTCAAAAAATCATGGCCAAAACTGATGTCAAGGAGCATAGTGTCTATGTTTTCTTCTAGGATTTTTCATGGTGTCAGGTCTTATATTCAAGTCTTTAATCCATTTGGAGTTAGTTGTTGTGAATGGTATATGATAGTGGTCCAGTTTCATTCTTTTGCAAGTAGCTGTCCAGTTTTCCCACCACCATTTACTGAAGATACTGTCCTTTCCCCGTTGTATATTCTTGACTCCTTTGTCATAAATGAATTGACCATATATGTCTGGGTTCATTTCTGGGCTCTCTCTTGTGTTCCATTGATCTATGTGTCTCTTTTTATGCTGACATTTTCATGGTTAGACAAAAAGTTACTATTCTTTATTTTCTTCACTTTTCCTCCTACCCTCCTAACACTAATATGATAAGCCTGCCCTTCTTCTTAAAACATTTAAAGTCTTCCCATCCATTCTAGAATAAAGTGCAAACTCCTACAAATGACTACAAGGCCATTTATTATTTAGATTCTGCCTGCTTTTCCAGCTTTCTTTCTAATTCTCAGGCTATACTAAACTATATACAGTGTTCAAAACATTTTATTCTTTTTCATGATATCATATTTTTACTTGTGATATTCACCCTGACTGCTGGGCTATTGTTCAATCATCTCTCTCTCTCTCTCTCTCTCTCTCTCTCTCTCTCTCTCTCTCACTCTCTTTCTCTCTCTCTCTCTCACATATGTTCCTTCTTGTATTTGTTTCTTGATGCATTGCATGGCAACTATTTCTGACAATCATCTTTGGTTCCCAAAAGCCATTCCAAACTTGAGCACACCATTGATTCTACAGGACTCTTTATTCATTGAGGGCAGATTTCATGCCTCATTCATTTTTTTAGATTAATACCCAACTGTTAACATGCAATTTCATAGTCAACACTCAGAGAATGTTTGTCAAATGAGTAAGGAAATGAATGAACACCCTCCAGCACCACAGTGGTCACTACCCTCAAAAAGAATCCCCTTCTGAGACTATAAGAATGATTATTTCTTAGGAGATACATACACATTTTCCCTAACATTGCAATAGAGAATCAAAACAAATAAGACAGTTCATGCAGAAACATTTTATAAATTATAAAGGTCTACATAGATTGTAATTAGTGAGATTATTACTAAATTTAAAATGTATATTAATACCTATAAGGGTATTAAGGGATATAATTGATATTAATATCAAAACAGGTACTGATACTCATTTTAAAATTAGTAATATCATTATATACTATTTTGCTTACTATTGGTATTATATTTCATATTTTAATAGATATCTAAGACAAACTAAAGTATCTCAGAGAAATATTGAAAAGTTGCCCTTTTTAATGTAACTTTACATATGTCCCTGACTGCAGACAGAAGAAAATTCTGACTTTCTTTTCTAAACATGATTCTAGAATTCTAGCAATATTTCTCTACTGATCCTGGTAGCAAAGAAAGTTTTCTAATTATTTCATAGCCTCATTGGGTTGCAAACATAGTCAAGAATATAGTGAGAGAATTTGTCAACCTAAGCAACAAACCTTGCTCTTAAGTTCTTTGAGAATGTATGTGCAAATGTTACTCTATTTCAGTTGTCAACACGTAAGGTGTCTACCCGGTGCCACTGCTATTACTCATGTCAAAAGATCTAGAAAGTGTAAGGCCAGACACCATAAAACTCTTAGAGGAAAACATAGGCAGAACACTCTATGACATACATCACAGCAAGATCCTTTTTGACCCACCTGCTAGAGAAATGGAAATAAGAACACAAATAAACAAATGGGACCTAATGAAACTTAAAAGCTTTTGCACAGCAAAGGAAACCATAAACAAGACCAAAAGACAACCCTCAGAATGGGAGAAAATATTTGCAAATGAAGCAACTGACAAAGGATTAATCTCCAAGATTTACAAGCAGCTCATGCAGCTCAATAATAAAAAAGCAAACAACCCAATCCAAAAATGGGCAGAAGACCTAAATAGACATTTCTCCAAAGAAGATATACAGATGGCCAACAGACACATGAAAGAATGCTCAACATCATTAATCATTAGAGAAATGCAAATCAAAACTACAATGAGGCATCATCTCACACCGGTCAGAATGGCCATCATCAAAAAATCTACAAACAATAAATGCTGGAGAGGGTGTGGAGAAAAGGGAACCCTCTTGCACTGTTGGTGGGAATGTAAATTAATACAGCCACTGTGGAGAACAGTATGGAGGTTCCTTAAAAAACTAAAAATAGAACTACCATACGACCCAGCAATCCCACTACTGGGCATATACCCTGAGAAAACCATAATTCAAAAAGAGTCATGTACCAAAATGTTCATTGCAGCTCTATTTACAATAGCCAGGACATGGAAGCAACCTAAGTGTCCATCATCAGATGAATGGATAAAGAAGATGTGGCACATATATACAATGGAATATTACTCAGCCATAAAAAGAAATGAAATGGAGGTATTTGTAATGAGGTGGATGGAGTTAGAGTCTGTCATACAGAGTGAAGTAAGTCAGAAAGAGAAAAACAAATACAGTATGCTAACACATATATATGGAATCTAAGGAAAAAAAAAAAAAAGGCCATGAAGAACCTAGTGGCAAGATGGGAATAAAGACACAGACCTACTAAAGAATGGACTTGAGGATATGGGGAGGGGGAGGGTGAGATGTGACAGGATGAGAGAGTGTCATGGACATATATATACACTACCAAATGTAAAATAGATAGCTAGTGGGAAGCAGCCGCATAGCACAGGGAGATCAGCACGGTGCTTTGTGACCACCTGGGGGGGGGGTGGGATGGGGAGGGTGGGAGGGATGGAGATGCGGGAGGGAGGAGATATGGGAACGTGTGTTTATCTGTAGCTGATTCACTTTGTTATAAAGCAGAAACTAACACACCATTGTGAAGCAATTATACTTCAATAAAGATGTTTAAAAAAAAAATCTAGAAATAGTAGTTTCCTTTTTCAGTCAGTTTTGAAAAATCTTGTTTTTCAGCCCACCATAAGAAAAAAGTGCTTACCTACCAACTCTTAATACGTAGGTGAGTTTACAGAATTATCTTCCTTAAATAGTTCACAGGAAATTAAATAACATTTTAAAAGAATCACATCTGTCACATTACATAATTTCCTGTATAGAATACTCTGTGGCAGTGTTTTTTTCATTTAATCTTGTGAATTTTGTATTTTAGAGATTTTTTCCAAAGTTACTTCTTAAAATATTCTCTAAATATTTTTGATCTTAGTGGATTCACCCACTTTCAGAGATTAAAAATATCAAGGCTGTATTTGCTCATAAAATAAATAATATAATGAAAATAACTGTACTTACAAATTTGAACAATTTACTTTAAATGTTAGACATTTGTAGAGTATTTACATTGATATTTAATTATATAAACATTAATAGCATTTAATGACAATGCTAATAATAATAATAGCTAAGATTTATTGATTATTCAATCGCAAACAAAAATCCCGTAAGTTAGGCATTATCCACATTTAAACGTATTGAACATTAGGAAACTGAAGGAGGTAATTCACTTGACATAGTTAATAAGAGATGAAACTGAAATTCAAGTCTTGTTTTATCTGACTATAGAACCAGATCCTTTAATAAAATAAAAGGAATAATAATCCCCTAATGTTTGTAGAGTTTTGCGTGTGATATCACATTGAATCACCTGAACAATACTGAGGTTATGCTGGGTGGTCTCATGACCTCTAATTTTGAGATCAGGAAATTGAAATGATTAAGGTCATATATCCTACTTGTGGCCATACAGCCCAGAGATTAAAAATGAACTTCATACATGTGATACAGCCATGTACTTAGGCACATTCATATCATCTTTGCTTTTAATTTATACTGCAGTGTTTTCACACAAGACCACTCCTTGGTTTATTCTATCCTAGGAGCTTATTTATTCACACTGATTATTCCAAAACAATGCCAAACAGAGAACATGAACACCAACTGCTTTTACTGTAATGTTATTGTTTCAATAAATCAAGTGATGTATAATTTCATATTATATTGAGGGCTTCATGTTGGTTTTTATTAATGTCCAGGTGAAACTCAAAATAGCCCTAATTATAAGAGAGGTAAAAAAAATTGTATTCACTCAGTTCTACTATCAATATCATCAGGTCACATTTGATCAGAAGATACATGGAGACCATGGAGATTTCAGTAATGTGGTCTAGGGCTTATCTTCCAAAATAAGCGTAATTCAGCTTACTGCAATTTTATGTACCTTAGAAGGCCTAGCCTTAGAAATTTGGGATATACAGATATTCTGCTTTAGTTCAAACTGTTTTCTAGCACCTGAAGTTTATAGCCACTGCTACTAGGCCTAAAGTAAAATCAGTTGAATAACTAGCAATACCAAGATGTATTTTTCTACTTTCAAAATTAGTTTTAGATGCAAGCTTTAACTGCAGTCGAAATTTTATGATTTGAGTTTTCATATTTTAGAAGTACTAGTAATATAAAATCTATAACATAATTTAGTTACATACAATGCATTTTCCCTAACATAATCTGGATGGCACTGTAAATATGGATAAGGCTAAGTGAGTATTTAAATATAAAGCATAAAAATTAACTGTCAACCTAATCTTGTTTACCTTTACAACTCTGACACTTCTTCATCATTTTGAATAATGAGATTTTCTTTGATGTTACCAAATATATTTCAGCATAAATAGCTCAGGAAAAATAAAATATTTCAATCCATACATTTTTCACATGGTCTTGTTGAACTAGAAATACTTGTCTTTGCCCAGGGTCCATTGAAACTTCTCTGCCACAAAATGATATCCTTCATCTTTGCTTATAACAGATGTTATTTTTTCCCCCTGGCCTCTGCCATGGAGACAAATTATCATCTCTCTATAAAACTACAAAACAGAATTGCTTTTCCTTATTCATGGATTATGCAGACTTTGTAGGCATATCTCATTCTCAAAATTTACAACCTTGCACAAGGAGAATAAAAAGAACAAAAAAGCTCATGTACATTTTAACACAACCTTGTACTAAATTTTAACTTTCCTAATTATCTTTCTTTTAAAATGAAATTTAAAATGTCATTATTTAGTTTAGAAAATAATTATTGATTAATTATTAATCATATATAACTAGTAAATGAGTCACTAGTAAATGGCAGTGACAGAAAAGACACAGGGGCAGACAGATGATTCAAATCCTTTAAAACAATTTTAGAGAAAAGCAGCTCAATGGACATTCTACTCTTACACAAATATAATAGCTCATTAGAGAAATTTTCACCCTCTAAGACCTCATTTAGCAAATGAGCTGGTTTTTCTCAATAGCATAATAAAGGCATGTAAGCTGGTGATTCAATTTACCTTAATGGTGATGAATGCTAAATGTTGATGTGCAGATATGTGTGTTTGGTTAAGAAGTGGTTTTGCTTACACTAAAAAGACTGAATACTCCTCAAGGCCATAAACTTGTACTACTTTATTATAAAGTATTAATCATAATAAAAATTAGCAATCAACATTAGCATAAGAAAGACAATTGAGGGTTAGGTTAGCTGGGGGCCCTTTGTTGTGTTTGAGATGTATCTATCCTTTTATGACTGCTCTCCTGGTAAAGGATAAGGTATAAAGTATGTTAGTTGTTTTTTCTTTCATCAGAGTGGAGCCTTATACAATGAGAGAGATGGGATAAAGCAGCTTCTTTGCTCTGCTTAGAAGGACTGTCAGTGAGTGCAGTTACAGGGTTAGAAGTGGAGAAACTGAGTAGTAGAATCATGGAAAACAAGGAGGAGAGATTTTCAAGGGTTTGTTAACCACATCAAATTCCATTGAGTTATTTGCAGGTAAAATGGGCAAAGTAACTGCATCTGTCAATTAAGAGAACACTGTTGAATATAAGGACAGTACTTCCATTAGAGGAGTGAGGTAGAAGTTAGTATATGGGATGTCAAGAAGTGAGCATATGGTAAGAAACTGGACACAAACATTTGCTTCTTTAAAAGTTAGGCAGTGGATGGATAGTGGAATTTATAATGATAAGAGGGTCGGAAGGCACACATAGTAAATCCTATATTCTACTGAAAAAAAAAAATTGAAATGGCTTTTATTCCTCAACAGTAAAATGCACAGGTGTTCTTCTAGCTTCATCTTTCTCTTCCTTTTACATCCACCTAATTTTAACAACATCAAAGTCTCCTGACCATATCTAAATTGAGCATTTATTCCTGAAATAGGCTTTCAGTGTCAGTACTGTACAGAGGATAGGTCCTTCTTCGAATTATACTCATATGCCAATGCCAAAATTTACAAACAATTCATCTTCATCCCATTTGAGGCTTACTAAAATATCCCTGATAGCTCAAAATTTTATCTTTGCAGAGATCCACAGTAGAAATGCTGGCTGTGGTTTTATTTACCAACTGCCTGACAATGTCACTTACAGCCCTACCCTCACATTTCTTTTGATTTGATGCTCAGATAGTTTAACAGCACTTAATCCCTAGATTAGCATTTCACCTATATGTGCCTCATTAGTTGGAGAGAATTTACTTTTACATAACACATTCTTTAAAGTCATTCCTCCCTACCTCATTTCTTATTCAGTCTCTGTTTTCTTTGTTCTGTCCCTATTTTGTCCCTATTCTGTCCCTGTCCTGTTTTTCACTATGTGTAGGTATTCCCAAGTTTTGGGCAACTTCATCTCTATCTTTTTCAATCTCTCTCTCTCTCTCTCTCTCTCTCTCTCTCTCTCTCTCTCTCCCCCATCTCCATAAACTACCTCAGACACTGTCTCTTTTTTCAACTATTTTCCTTATGCAGGATAAATTCATATCTCCTAAATCCATGTCTTTATTTCTGACTTTATTTCTAATATCTAGTACAACATCACTTATTGAATATCTCATTCAGCATCATAATTCTAATTCACCTTCTTTTCTATAAAAATCTTCTAGGCTATGAATTTCTCCATTGTAAATTGTACCAATGATGCCAAGTTAGAAAACTTGAGACCATCTCTGATTGCCCCTCGTAGTTATCCTTTATCCCCATATCCAATCAATTTCCAAGTAACTGTCACACATTGATCATTTTCTTACCAAAGTGCAGCCACCGTAGTTGAAGTCTTTAATGTACTTTTTACCTGGATATTGTGGTAGCTTCCTGATTCGTTTTGTCATCTCCATCCTCTCAAACCTTCCCTTGTGTTCCTACCTCAATTCTTATCAAGACTCCCCTCTTCTGCTACCATCAATGTTCCACTGAGTACTAAAATAAAAATTAAAAACCACCACATCTGGACTCAAGCCATCTTTCCAGACACCTACTCTCCCACTTTTGATACATATTTGTTATTTTACTGCAGGGAATCTGTAATATCCATTCTTCTCTTTGCTTCATACAGTTATGCTGACCTGGAGTGCCTTCTTATTTCTTGATTATTGACATCGCAACTCTCCTTCAAGTTATAAACTACATGTTATGTTTTCCATAAAGTTTTTCCTGATTCTTCCCAGAGTGCAGTGACCTCTCTACAATGACAGATTCTTTGTACCCTGTTTATGTGACTTGAAGTCCAAAAATCTGGGTTCAAATACAAACTCCTAGCAGAAAAACTTGGGGCAAGTTACAGATTGTTTTCTCATGTGTAAAATAGGAAAAAAAAACACAGACTATGGTTTTGATGTCACAAAGCCACTTGCCTCATTAGGGTCTTGTTATCTTTTTTGCTTAGAATGCTCATTCTCTGGATCTTCCCAAATCTCCCTCTTTCTCAGCTCTGATGATATTTTCCTCAACGAAGCTTACTCTGAACTCTGTAACTGATTAATTTAAAAAATGTACTTATTTTCCATTATGACATTAGTGTGTCATTTGCCTCGAAGTTTCCGGAATTGCATATCACATCAATACGTTAGCAAACTAATGAAAAAAGGCAATAGAATCTCTTCTATGTTTATTATATAATGATTCACATGGGAAAGTGTACACTCTTCTCTTGAAGCAGTTTCATACACCACAATTATTAT
The DNA here is from genome assembly GCF_949987535.1 of Balaenoptera acutorostrata. Taxonomy (NCBI): domain Eukaryota; kingdom Metazoa; phylum Chordata; class Mammalia; order Artiodactyla; family Balaenopteridae; genus Balaenoptera; species Balaenoptera acutorostrata. The sequence continues at coordinate 78,559,419 of NC_080072.1, forward strand.
TTGTCTCCACTGAGACATAAATGCTTCAAATATTGTGAGAATATATGTGAATCCTTAAGAATAAACACAATCATTGGCATAAAATAAACATGCATTAAGTTAATAGGAGAATACCAGTTACAAGTGGAATCAGCTTCCTCTATCTTGGTTTATACAACAAATCTTAGTAAAATCAATTTTGTGCCAGGTATTGCAGTAGACCTCCTTCCGTGTCTTTATTGGTCTTCAAATGTCCCTTTTACTTTTATACCCTCTCTGTACTCTCCTCACCTCTGTCCTTCAGTAGTATATTATACCTTGCTGTATTGTTGCAATTTTCATATAGACTATTATATATTTTCGCTATAAGAATATGAATACCTAAAAGGTTGAGACAAAATCTTTGAATCCTTAAGAATAAAAACTGTCACTAGGACATAATAAACATATACTGGATTAACAAAAAAATGCAAGGTACTAGAAGAAGAATTCAAATAACCTCTCTATATACTGAAGAAGTGAAAATTATAGTAATATAGCCTCTAAACAAATTATTTCATTTTACCAGGAGAAAATTTTTATGACTTAGATGTTTATAATTATAACCATATTTATATATCAAAATGAATATAATCTGATATAAAATATTTGAGAAATGATGTGTAAATATAATTTCATATAAGGAATTGAGAAAATATGTATTTTAAGTAATCTGAATAATCATTTATAATGAAGCAGGAATATCAGAATCTTTAGATAAAAGTAGCTAAGATAAATTACATTTATCACATAATTACCAAAATCTTTCCTTCTAAAATACAAAATAATAATTGTTATTTGTCTAAGCCACCTGCAAGTCTTTTACAGCCCATTAATTAACAGAAATATGTGATTTGTTTAGTTTATTGCATTTTCCACAACTCATTAAATCTGGGCTTATATGTAGTTGTAGCTTGCTTTGGTTTCACTTGTTTTGATTATTTTTTGATGATTTAAGACAATAGCCATATGGATTCAAGTTTTGATGTTTTTTTCGTGCACCATACCATAGTGGAACTATTATTGTTCTTATTTATATATTTATTAAAATGCAATAGTTTTCCTTGAGAATTTGCTACTGGTTTTCACATTACAGTGTCATAGTTCAGTAGTTTCACACATTAGCAGCATCTAAGAATATGTGAGGGTGGATATTCTAGCTTCGGGAATGTTCTGACAATATAATTTTTATTAAAAAGCAACGTGATCTCACAGACTATTTGGGTGGTTTCCAAGTGGCTTGTTATTAGTGGTCTTGCTCTGAAGTGCACTTCTGAGGATAGAAAACCAATAAACTGTTCTTTTTTCAGGAACTCAAAGAATTTAGGGACTTGCACAGCTCAACAATTTCCTTTGCACATTTTGTAAGGGTAGTGGTTCCTTCTCCTGGGTTATTAATATTTGCTCCATTTAAAGTAAAATCTTATCATTTATTAATTACCTACATTGTGCCTGGCATGTTATTAGGTGCTTTACATATATAATTTTAATTCTCAGTATGACTCTGCAAGAAAGATATTTTTATTATATAGATAATTTGCTACTGAGAAAATTGAGGCTCAAAGAAGTCTAGGTTGTTTTCCATGGTGTTTAAAGTCTTCTCCAAACTCAGGGTACCTGTCATCCTGGTGGATTTAAGTTTCTTGGACACTTGGCCCTGATACATACATCTTGTGCCTCCTAACCACTCAATACCACCATCAGAGCTGAAGTTCAGGAGCTAGTACTAAATTGAGTCAATTTTCTATTTTTCTGTGAATCAGAATCAGGACTTTTAGTTTGCTGCCATGGTCATTTGTAGGGGGTCTTACCAGTTGGATTCAGCCCATGGGTACTAAGGCCAGGTTGTATTTCAGCTGCTTGGGCTCCCCTCCGCTGTGTGCATGTCTCTTCCCCCAGTGGCACATGGTCGTGCAGCATTTATCAGCCCCCACCACAGCTTCCTGTAGCATCTGTGTAAAGGAATATGGTTGCTTGGCGGGACAGAAATTCACAGATCACTGGGAATTGTGCAGATATTTGGGGGCTTTTACAACTTTACGTGGGTAAAAACCACATAAGACAATGCAATTGCCACATGGAACATATTGAAGAGGGCTCCAATCCCAAAGGTCATACAGATATTTAGAAGTAAACCTGGGATTCCACCCCTGATCTGGGTGACTCCAAAGCTTGTGTCCTTTCAACTAATTCTCTCTTCTAAAAAAAATTCAATACGCATCTTACATCTTGCAGTCAGGATCAACATTTTCTAAATCCAAGAGATATAAAAAGAGACTGCTCTCTTGTCTTTCCCACCCTTAATACACTTCTGCTTTTAGCATGGTGAGGAAGCAGCATAAGGGTGGGGTTTTAAATAAACATGCATTTATTGAGCACCAACTATGTGCCAGCATCATACTGGTTGTTGTTATGGAGAACTGGTGTATTGGTTTTCTTTTGCTGCTGTGACAAATGACCACAAATTTAGTGGCTTAAATAGCACACATTCATTATCTTTCATTTCTGTAGGATAATCCAACATGGGTCTCAGTGAGCTAAAATCAAGTGCTGGCAGGGCTGCATTCCTTTCTGGGAGACCTAAGGAACAATCAGTTACCTTGCTTGTTCCAGTTTCTAGAGGCTACATAAATTTCTTATCTTGTGACCCCTTTCCTCCCCTTTCAAAGCCAGCTGCACAGCATCTCTCTGACTGCTTGGGGCATCACCTCTGAATCTCTGCTTCTGCCTCCCTTCTCTACTTATCAGATCACTTTTGATTACATTGCGCCCACGTGGATAACCTAGGAGACTCTCCTTATTTTATGGTCAGCTGATTAGCAACCTAATTACATGTACAACTTTAATTCCCTTTTCCATGTAACCTAACATATTCACAAATTTCAGGGTTCACATAAAGATAAATTTGGGGGATTATTATTCTGCCTACCACATGGAGAAAGAAGAAAGTACCCAAGATACACCAGACATGGTATACAAGAGATAACACTCAAGAATTGTACATGAAGCAGAGAACAAAGCATCGTGTAAGAAGTCATAGCTAAAGTCAACAGTTAGTGAAAATTTATTATATACCAGGCACTTTGCTCAGTGCTTTTTATACAGTGGTTGTTTAGCTTTACAAAGCAACTTTTAAAGGTAAGAAATACTGATCCTATTTTGATAAAGATAAACAGACTTAGCTTGCCCAGGTTCTCCCAGATAATAAGTATCGAAATGGGATTTAAATTTAGGTTTCTAATTTCAAAGTCTATGCTCCAATTTATAGAATATTCATATCATGCAGCAGGATTTATAGCAAGATGATTCCAAGTCAATGCACAGTGCTGAAAAATGCACTTAATATGTAGTTTGCAGAAAAACGGTGAAGGCCAGCTAAAAAGGATGAAGAGAAAGTAGTCATCACAGGAAGTGATAAGTGGCACAGTATGAGGTGGAGAAGGAGATTGATTGTCCTAGGGCATGTGATTGTTTGAGCTGGGGAGCCAGGGAGATAAATATTCATAGGACAAACAAGGGGGACTTTGGCTGTTCTGAAATCTCTTGAGCACACACTTGAACTGATAAACAAGAGGGGACACCTTTAGCTCTTAAATAAGTGAGAAACATGATGAGATCATGTTTTAGGGACATTAGTTTGAACAATACGAAGGATGATCAGGAAAGAAGAGCAGAGTAAAAATAGAGTTAAAAATGCCAACAAGCGGTTGTGGTGATTTCAACACTAAATGACATGGGACTTTCAGAGCAAGGGTCCAGTGACCAATAATCACCCTACAACAACCTCTTTACTGAGCATGACTTAATTTATCTACACAACATCTCAAACTTAATATTTTGGAAACTTATTTTGAAAACTCTTGTTTTATCTGATAAAACATCGTTTCAAGGAAATTTAAGAGGTTAATTTTCTCCATAATTTTCTCTAGGTTTAGGCCTTTAAATGTTTACAAAGTATTTCCACATACATTTTCATATCTGGGCCTGTGAATTCAATGAAGCAGAGTGTCATAGAGGTTACAGAGTGATAATTGAAACTGAGAAATTGATTTGTCAAAATCCAGTGATGATTTCAATCCTGACTTACTGCAAAGACCTTGCTCTTTCTTCTACAGATGTTGGATAGTAGATAAATATAAATTAAAAAAATTTAAATGTTAGTATATCTTACATGAGAGAGATCCTGAATTTTATTTCTTTCTTATAAAACGGGCATAATCTTAAACTTTGATTCTTCACATAAGAACTTTAGCAAGCCTAAAAATTACCTCTTCAACCATCTACTCCTTAAATCTCTTTCCCGTCTGCCAAAATTGCTATCTTATTCTCTTCCTCAGAACAGCAACATTCATTATAAATACACAGCTGAAATCTACTCATTTCTTCAAACTACACACCAGAAAACAAGATCAGCAGCTGCAACTTCCTGACAGGGCAAAACGTGAGGAATTAATAATACATAATCAATTGATCTGGATAGAGCAGAGCGGAGCTTAGACTATGTCTCCTTGATTTTCATAGAATTTATCTCTATTCAGTTTTCTTCTGCATTTAAGCTATTAAATTCAGATCTATGTGGCAAAGATGATTAGAAAAGGGTAACTACTCCCTTTGGGATCTATTTTTAAATGTCACAATTAAAATTTTCCAGAAAGTTTCAAGTAATTTTAGCCTCCGGGCTGATGCAAAATATTGAGCAGTGCTGTTAGCTTCAGGATGCTATCTGGAAATGGAAATGCTGATTTACCCTCACCCCCTGCCATGCTACCTAATTGGAAGACAGAACTCTTCAGTGATAGATACGGTAATACGTGATTTTGCCAGTGGAACTGGGAATGGCATAGTAAATGGCTTTGTAGCAGGAAGGGGAGAGGTGGCATTTTTTTGTTCCCAACAGAGAGTGAAAAGTATAATCATTCAACCTCCAAGTTCATAATTCATCTGTGAGAGGTAACCTTACTCTTCTAATCCTTACTGCTTACCCCCAGCCAAAGACCTTCAATATGTGTTTGACAACAATGATGAAATCTGAATAATAGAAAGGACACTCTTCTTTTAGAGGAAGCACCTTGGAATATTATTAATGTAATTTGAATGTTTTAAATGTTAACTAGATATGATAAAATACGGCTAAACTGATAAAAGAACAGAATGTATTCATGGCAAAATCAGAGATATATTTATTGTTACTTTGTAAGCAATCAGACTAATACTGTTAATCACCAGGTTTAGTCAGAAGTGAACATGCTACCATCAAGTGTTTAGACATAGATCTCTGGGTCAGAAAATTGAATTTAAATTTCAAGTGGCAATTTTTCTCCCAGTCTTTTTTCGGTAATTAAACAAATGGGAAGCTTCTTTCAGGACAAAAAAAAAAAAAAAAAAAAGATGATTCCATCAAACCTTTCATACTTATTCCCTATAAGTATAGAAACAGGAGTGACTTACCTGTTAACCTCCTATACTTTTAGAAGAGATTCAATGACTTTATTATATTCGACAAGGCTTAACTTGTTTCTCAAACTTGTCAGTGTCATAGCAATAACATAAATTTGAAGTGAATATATTTGGAATGATTATTTAGGTTCTTAAATGGCCAACTGCATTCTTTCTTTAGGGACAGACCTAACTCTAGTTAGAACTAGCCTAGATTGTCTTTAAAACATGGGAACACAGGTTATAAAGCCTGATTTTTTTGTAAGTAGTAATTTACTAACAACAGGAACAAAGCAACCTTGAAACTACTGAGTATAAGAAGCTACCAAAGAATTTTAAAATTATGTGCTATTAATATTAACACCTTGAGAACAGAACAAAAGAGAATATACTCTCTAAACGTTAAATAATAGGTTCAAATTCTTAAAGAAAACATAAGTACAAAGGAGAATAGTTTTCAGTTTATAAAATGCTGTTAACCTACTGAATTTGTAACCAGTAGAGATTTTAAAAATCACACATCTTCAATTCCTTAATGAGCAGTGTAGATTGATTAAAATACAGACCCTGGTTAATAAAATCATTATTCAGATGATTTTAACATTAGCCAGCCTGGATCTGGATTGCTTAAATTACAAATAATTGCTGGTCTTAATTGCTATTAACTTAGAAAAAGATTTTCTTCTTTCAAAATTGATCATCAGCTTGGTGTTAAGAGCTGGAATTTTGATCTTGGTGTAACAAATACAGAGGTGTTTCTATCATAGCCACAACTATCCATCATGAGCTTAATGTCAAGCACTGGGAAACATGTTTCATACACATTTATGGTCTAGAAAAAAAAAAAAAAGACATATACACAAAGTTGAGGGGAGAGGAAATACAATAAAAATTTTGTGGATTTATTACCTTTTTTTTTTTCATCTGGAACAGCTTTCTATATCTCCACCAATGGAAAAAAACAGCCGGAAAAAATTGCAGTTGAAATTTAGCGTTGATTTTCTCATTAAGAGATCTATGTCTATGTACCTGATGTTTACTTCCGAATAAACCTAGTGATTGAAATTATTAGTTTTGTTGGCTTACACATTAACATAATGGTTATATTTCTGATCTTGCCTTGATGTGTAACTACCATTCTTTATATATTTAATATAAATATAATATTACTATGAAAGATGGCATAATGATATCATTAAATAAATGTGTGATTTAATTAACTAATGAAAGATACATAGTACTTAGAGACAAACTTGAAACAGTGGTTACACACAGTAAGATAGGACGACATTTTAAAGGACATACTTGTGAGTACTGTCTTTTTTTAATTCTCATTAGCCTGTCATCTGCATAGTCACAAAAGTCTCCACCCATCTATAGAGTAAGTGATTTTATTATTTACCAAAAAAAAACCCCAAAACTGATAGACAAATACACTGTGGAATGAAAAAATAACTTGAAACTTTGCTTTTATTTCTCTGCTTTAATGTAAATATGTTTGCTGATTGGTTTCATCTATCTGAGTTATTTTTCATTTGCAATAAAACTATTATAGAATGCGTTTGATTTATAAATTTCTATTCTGATTTCAAAGGCACAACATGTAATGAAAATATATAAAACAAATAGAGCCAAGACCTGTAATATTAAAATATTAAACACCTATTTGAAAGGAAGTTTCTTGCCTCATGCTCTAAGGACAGCTGAGTTTGCTAAACAAGTGTAAGTAAAATATATCACAACTGAAGATACCTTATAGAATTAGAAATAAGTCCTGCCCTTCAGCTCTCTGAAGATGAGATCTCTAAACTGTTATCAGTAGATCTCATTTTGTGAAAGAGCAGAGGTGATTCATCGGGTTGGTGGGCTTTCTGGTGGAATCATGATTTTTGGTTACATATAGTCTTCTACTAATAAACAAGTTGGGTCTTGAACAAGTATATACCCCAGGTAACATTCAGTATACAAGTAACATGTACCAGTTTCTCAAAACATTCAACTTAAAGTCTTATTTCTGCTTTTATGTCTGTCATATAACTCTTACAAGCAATCTTAATACTGTGCCCATTTTTAAATTATTGCATATTAGAGATTAAAGATTTTCATAAAACACCTAAAAAAGGAGAGTAATCAAAAATAACAAACCATATACTAAGGAACAATATAGTCTAGCTTAATAGCATATTTTGGTAGAATGCTATGTAAATTTGATATTCTATTTTATTTTTAAACCTATAAAATAAAATACAGACACAAAAGACAACAAAGAACATTATAACTTAATGAGTTATTATAAAGTGAATTCCCTTGTAACTATCACCCAGAACAAGAACTAGAACTTTGTCAGTGATTCCAGAAGCTGTGCCTCATCCCAGTTTCAAACCTCTCTCTCTACACATAAAAAAAATTATTAAATGGTTACTTCCTTGAGTTACTTTAGTTTTATCACCATGTATTTATCCCTATAGTTTGGTTTTGCATATCTTTAAAGAAGATATATCTTTTTAATTCTCTTTTCATCTTTTTCCTTTACTTACAACTCATCTGCTGAAAAATCTAGGTCATTTGACCTGGAGAGTTTCCTACAGTCTGGAATTTTCTGATTGCACACTCACAATGAAGTCCAACATGTTACTGGACCTTTTGTGTTTCCCACAAATTGGCAGCTGGATCCAGAGGCTTGATCAGACTGAGGTTTGATCCCTTTGATGGTGGTGGTGCATTCTTTCCACAGAAAGTAAACCATGTTTGGTAGCCTTTTGTCTTGATGAATGGTTTCTATATCCATTAATACACTGAATTTGCAAAATGATAATATTCTAAATCTATCATTTATCTGTTATTTGTTAGTTGGAATGCTTTAATAAAGAGACACTTCCTTCTTCTTTGGTATTAGTTTACCTAATGGTAGAATTCATACTGACAAAGCAGGATAAATATTTGATTCTTTGCCTTTATTTAATTGCCAAATTCCAAGTTAAGAAATTGGTTCTCTATCATTCTTTGAAGATAAAAAATTAGTTTTTTGATAACAAAGGAATTAATGAATTTAAACATATGGATATACTTCAACCAATTGCAATTATTATCATTTTTGAACCTCAAATTTCCCCGTTTTGGCTAGTGGAAGTCCCCTCAAGTTGGCTCCTGGCGTCTTTCAATATGATCCTATTTGTGACCATCTGGTATGACAAGCCCCAGATCTGGAGCTGATCATTTCTCCTAGGTGCTCTGATTTCTTTTACTGGAAGTGATATATCAGGAACACAAGGTGGGGGAGGGATAAATTAGGAGTTTGGGATTAACATATTCATACTACTATATATAAAATAGATAACCAACAAGGACCTACTGTATAACACAGAGAACTATACTCAATATTTTGTAATAACTTATAAGAGAAAAGAATCTGGAAAAGAATATCTCTCTCTCTCTCTCTCTCTCTATATATATATATATATATGTATGAATCACTGTGCTGCACACCTAAAACTAATACAACATTGTAAATCAACTATACTTCAATTAAAAAAAAATTTTAGATCATACCACTGAAATGGGAAAACCTGATGACTTCATCCAAATCAACGGGAATTAAAAGTACATGGGACTGAATGAACTGATAAATGTGATTTATAACCTAAAAAAAAAAAGAACATAGGTTACTAGAAGCACTCATTGCTACAGTATTAGTAAGCATAAAATATCTCATGAGTAGATCATACTGATACTTGCAATCCAAATCCAGGATTGTAGTGCTTTTTACTTAGCCTTTTCTGAACAACATCTTATCTCTTCTTCCACATTGAGAATCCCGGTTCTAACTGCTACTGGGGATGATAGAATTAGAATAACTCCTAATTATTCATTTACTTCATCCCATATCATACACAAGAGTCTCAGAATAACAATGCTATTGACCCTCAAAAATAATTACTGAGGATAATTTTTCTTTTCATATGTTGGCTCAATTTTAATTTAGTTCATAATTTAGTTTAGTTTGAATCTAGATTTATTCATATATTCAAAGTTGATTATTAGAGAACTTTCTGCATTTGAAGGGGAGCAAAGTAGCAAACTATTAATTTTCTTCTATTTGATTATTTTCATGTGCTTCTTTTATTATTACTGAACAATAAAAAGGTCATAAATTTTCCTATAGCAATAAGGGATGAAAAACTATAAATGTGGCTGTCTATTCCAAGGTTGTTGTTTTTTTTTTCTTTTTGCCACACCACGTGGCTTGTGGACTTTTAGTTCCCCAAACAGGGATTGAATCTCGACCATGGCAGTGAAAGGCTGAGTCCTAACCACGAGACTGTCAGGGAACTCCCCATGTGTATTCCTAGTTTTAACTGCACTATATTCTTATAATATATCTCCTGCCAAGTTCAGCTTTCTCAGGTATATGTACTTCTCTGACCTCTTGCATTATTTTATACATTCCAAAAATATGCTGCATGTAGTACTCAACACATTTCTAATCATTCATTCCAAGTAGTCTCTCTAAAAGGCTGTAAACTCAGACTATCTTCCTTGAATACATACCTGGCACAGAGTAGATACTCACTGTATATCTACGGAATGAATGATTGATTGAATAAATGAAGCAGCCTCCTCATGTTTTAAATAAATGTTAAAATATTAGCTTAGTTCTATATTTAACGAGCACTATTACACAAAGACATTTCTATATACAAATATATAATATTTGCAAAGTGATTTTTCACCTAAGAAAAATACAAAATGAAAGTTTAACATATTCTTATTTGATGTCCATTAACACTACTCCCTTTCACCCCTCCAGGCTGGACATTGCTAAGGTATCAATAATATCCTGACAAAATTATGCATAGTGAAAGACTCCATATGATCCCTCATTGAAAGAAAGCTAATAAGTTTTGACACCCCTCTCTGGTTTTAATATGCATAGTTGCTTTCATCTAGCCTATCCTGTACCTTTAACTGAGCGCAGGATCCCTGTACCATGCAGCCAACTTCCATGGAAATTCTCCTGGCCTCTTATTCAGGACCTGCATCTGGAACCCTATTGCTTCACCATATTTTGCACTCTTTGTCACTATTATTATTTAGCACCCTCAGGTCCTGACCTGTTGCTCTGTCTCCTAACTATGCCTTTATTCTCTCCCCTGATATCTTATGATTGATTTTATTCTAATCCTGACATTTGGTTTCCCTCAGTGATTGTGCTTAGAACACAGACTATGTGGTTCTCTTCTCTGCTCTAGGCAACACATGAGACCTATTCAGCTTTGTCCTCCACACTACTCTTAAGGCTGGAGTCCCAGTTGCATAAGGAATGTAATGGGGAGATGGTCTGAATACATATATGTTTAAATTGTACTGTACAATAAGCATGAAACATTCAAACTTTTTGGTCCAGGTATCAGATAAATAATTTATCCTTCTTGACAGACTGCAGTAGAAGAGTTAAGAATACAATATTTTATAAATGTAGCATTTGATAACTTAACAAACCTTCCAATATAAATTATTTCAATGCCCCTGAAACTTGTAGTAACCCCAAATAAGGAAGATTATTCAGTTTTACACTGAATTAATGAGACTCAAAGACATTAAGTTATTTTCCAATATCGCACAGAATATAAGTGGAAGAATATGATTGAACCTCATCACCTTATTCCTACATCAAACAATAAATTTCATTTCTTCATCACCAATTATATAATAGTGACCAAATTTCTTAACTTTTATGTACCTCAGTTTCTTTTATCCTGTTAAATGATTTTCTCTGTTAAAGTGAGTTAACTATGTAAACTGCTTTGAACTCCCAAGGGAAAAAAGAGCTGTAGGAGTGAAAATTAGATGCCATGGTATTATAGATGTTTCTAAATGGAGTTGAAAGGTTCATGGAATAAAATTTTTTCCATAGTTTCATTAATATGGATTTTTAATACCCTTTGGAAGTTAACCTGAAAAGTGTTTTCCTTCTTTTATAACTAAAAAAGGAACTTTATTCTCATTGACTCTGAAATTCTTTATAATAGAAAATGCTCAAGTTTCCTGAAATCTAAAAGGGTAGGCAATAGTTTAAATAGATCGTTTGGCCAGTGGACAATTGAACTACTCAGACAGACGTCATTGAAAATAAAAATCTAGTCTTTCAAAGCCATTGGAAATTTTGTTTCTGAATTCAGGTCCGCTGGCTCAGTAGTCATGTGACCAAGTGGAAACTAGTTCTGCTCATTTAGTGTGCCTTTTAAACTTACTGAAACCAAGTTCTCTGCTCCTAAAGGACAGACAAATTCCTTTCTGTGGATTTGGCAGCATTAAAAAAGTCTAAAATCAAGGTAATTTTATATTTGCATTTCTAATCAACAGTTTAAAATGAGCTAATTTGTGTGTTTATCTTTTAATAGCCTTAACTATTTAAAAAATGTGGACAGTGCTATTTTAGCATAGAGAGAAGGCAGTTTTTCACATAGCTGAGTCTAGCTTAATTGCTTAAAATTGCATGCAGTAGTAGTGTACAACACCATTATACATGCAGCATTATACAGTACAGTATCTGCATTGGTATTTCAGACTTTTAATCTACCTATTTATTAAACTCATCTCAGGACTATTGAATCTGTTCAAATTGCCTATTGACTTTATAAATAATGTGCACCTTTTCCATGTCAGTAAAATATGAATTTATTTCACCATTTGCCATCAAGAGTCTTGAGAATATGCACAAAATTCTCATCTTCCATTTTATTACTTTGAAGGGTAGGATTCTGTGACATTGCATGGTAATGAACTTCATATTGAGCAGTCTACTTCAATGCAGTCTACCTTAGTAATTACTTATCAAGGAGTTCCACAAGTTCCACACCAGTTATTTTCTGTTAAGTAAGTAGCATACCTTATACATTACACCAAAATATGATGGCATTTAGAATCATAGAACGGAAAGGAACTTTGAGATTTCTTCTTCCAACCCCTTATTTTAGAGGTAAACAAACTTATATCCAAAAAATGCTTTTCTATGATGACAGAACTGACTGGTGAGAGCTTTGATATTAGAGTCAAATCTCCTGGCTCCTATTCTTGTCTGCTTTCTGCTTTTTCTTTTACGCTGCCTCTCCTCTGTGTTTTGTTGTAAAAGATAAATGAGCTGATTTTACTCTGATTAAGAGAAAGCAATTAATGACCTGGTGGAAAAGAACCAAAAGCAGGGATGAATTATTGTTACACAACTTAGAATGTTTTCAAATTCTAAACAACAATGCAAGCTAGTGATGACTTACATAAAATAAGTGACTATGCATTGTAAAAGAGCAAGGGAAACATGATCAAAAAAAAAAAAAAAAACCAACACACTCAAAGAAACACCTTTCTGCCCCAATCTAATATTTTGGTTGTGATTATTTGAGATAATACTTCCAGAAATGCTGGTGATGATGATTGCTGATTAAGCAGTGGGGAAAAGCAGGGACCTACCTAAATGGAACAGTAAGAAGTCTTCCTGAAAGAAAGTTTAAAAAAATTTTGTGAAAGTTCTTCTGCCCTGTCATTGTAAAATTCAATTTTTCTTTGTACTGATGAACTATGTCACCAGGCCAGGTAGTACACATTGGTAGCTTTTAGGGGATGTTGGGAATTTTGAAATTGGACAGGACAGATAAACATAGATGAAATCTGACACCATCCAGAGATTTATAGATGCTGCAGATTTGTGTTATTTCCACACACAGACTTGACAAGAATTGTTTTTTTACTTTTTTTAACTCATGGCTCTGTGTCCTAAGTTTAAAAAATACAACTAGCTACCATTTTTTTTGAGTTTATTTATGTGCTAGTCGTGCTTTAATACTATGAACACTTCATTCCATGTAATGCTCATGACAACTTTACGTGAGCTGGTAAAAATTATATATTACAGTGAATTACATAGATGAGAGAGTTTAAGAAACTAGCTCAAGATCTAGTAAGTGTGGGAGCTGGGATTTGATGCTCAGTGCATTTAGCAGAAGTTTATGCTCTTATTGACTCCACAGAGCTGCGGTAACTACACTTGCTTTCAGCAGGTGCAATATTTATTTGCTTAACTTCCTGACCTTCTTAAGGATAAAAAGTAAAAACCAAAACTAATTACATATGTGAGAACTTCTCTTAATATAATGTAAGTTCCTTACTGGCCAGCCAGTTTTCCCCTTCTTCTTTTCACTGTTCTTAAATTCAGGTTCATTATACTTGGTTATATATTACATTTCCCCACATATGCATTGCATGTGTCTATTAATATCTTAAATAAGATTAGTGAAGTAATTGAATATATTTTCAATCATGAAAAACTATTAACTTAAAATATAAATAGAAGAGATAAAGCATTAATATTGTCATTGCTCTATTGGCTCTCTTTTCCTCTAAGAATAAGTTAAAAAAATTATGGAAATGTATGCAGGTAACATTTTTTTCTGCAATAATACTCATGGAATGAGAAAATTCAGTGTAAACACTAAGAAGAATCACTCTCTTTTACTGCATTCGTATTCTTTTCACTCATGACCAATAAAACAGAAACAACAAGGCCCCAAAAGACTGGCACCATAAGTGATATAACATCAATTAAAATAAGCTTTGAAGTTTTTTCAGAGTTGATGACATCCTTACTTCATGCCAGAAGCATGTCTGAAGAGAATAATATTTGAGCTGTTTGCTCAACTTTACAAAAATACTTGAAATTGAAGCTTATAAAAAATTAGCAGCATCTTGTATAATATTATGAATTGATTTTGACTTTTACCAAATGTTCTCTGGTGTGACATGTAATCATTTGCCTAAATCACCTTCTCAGTCAAGAATTCCAAGGACATTATTATAAAATATTAGGAATAATAGAATTGTCCTCTCTGTTTAAGTATGGAAAATGTTATTTCAGAGATAGAAACAAATTATTTCAACCATCTATTTGTGAGAGAGTGGAAGGAAACTTTATGAATTTTTCTTAATGTTGAAAGAGAAAAGTCTCACTCTTTGAAACAAAATTATAAAGTACATCTAAAAATTGTCATGCTTCATTAGAAGCTATTCAGTGAGAAATTAAGGCCACCTATGAAGGTATTAATTGAGTTTAAGAGTTGCAAGCTAATTTTAATTACAACCGGCAGTAATTATTTAGCACACATCTGTGACTTATTACACATTGTGACAGACTGTGCAGCAGCAGGAATATGGCCAAGTTCTTGGAATTGTAGGTGTGACTAGTGAGAGCCCTTTGCACTGAAAGCTGTCTAGAAACAAAAGATGCTGGAAGACATGGATTTGATCTACAAGCTCCAGACACTGTAAAATAGGAAACACAATAAATGAAACCGTTTTTGGTGTTTTTTTTAAATTTCAACAGTTGAATTACAATGATTACTCAAAACAAAATTCCTGCCCCAAACTTTTAAAAATTATAGCCAGAAAGGAGAATGTTTTTAGGTCCTTATGAAATGATTTATATAACTGTTATTTACAGTTTTTCATGGGAAAGCTCATGGTGCATTTCCCAGGGAAAGTCACTTTGATTCTACATTAGTTATGCTTTTTAAAAATTCATTGAAATCCATTATTATGAATTACAGCATCATTGTTCTCCAATCAATAGTGTACATTATGTCAAAAAGGATTTAAGTGATGCTAAAAAAAATCTTGACTCCTCGGGTAGGGTATACTATGTCATTATTTTTAAAAGAAAATAAAGGAGAAACTTGCTTGGTAAGTGCTGGGTATAAACTAAATCTGCCCTGAGGCAGTGATTTTTTAGTGTTACAGAAGCTGCTGGTGCTAGGTTTTCGGTCATTACTGTGATTTGTAGCAAAGGCAGATACCCCTCCAGCCATGTATTGCAGAGTTTGCAGTTTATTTCACAGACTCCTATCTGAGAGATGCACAGCATTGTCTCATAATGTTCTATAGCTTCCCACTTAAGTTCCTCCTATATCATCTTGTTCATCACAGAGATTACAGTCCCAGTTATTACTGGTGATCAAACACAGCACTGAGTTTGTCACTACTCTGCTGAACCTGAATGGGGACAACGGAACCCTGACATATAGGCTTAGACAGTACAGTTTAGCACTGAAATTGTAGATGGGCATACAACCTGACACAAAGCCATCAGAAATGACTTAGCTTATTTTAGCAAAGATGATTTAGGTACTGTGAAGTCCCTGAACAAAATGTTAACAATGTCCAGTGCTGAAGATAATTTTAATTGTAAAGTGACTTCATACATAGATCACACCCTTAATCGTCATAGTTTAAAGTTTAGATAAGAGTTTTCGTCAGTAAGTGCTCCAGACACTCCCAAGAAACTCTCACATTAAAAGCCAAAGTACTCTTCCTAAAATATAATTAATGCTGGACTTGCATATAGTGGGATAAATCTCTAAGAATGCATTCCCTCTAAGCCACTCACCCCCCTACAAAAAAAAAGGAGGAAGAAAGACTTTGCTAAAAACAAGGGCTGGGCTGTGAGCATTAAGCAACTAATAACAGAGATTTGGCTTGAAGGCAAATGCTGCAGTCAGTAATACATTCAAAACTATAATATGTTCATAACTACGGCCCAGCAACCAGACCTCCTGAAGAAATCTGAGAAGAAAAAAAAAAAAAATTTGAGAAAGAACAACCTGTAACTTATTCATTCCTGTATAAAGAGATGCTAAAAGTAATGACCTACCTGGACGTAGCTTCCTTGTAAACGTGCTTATGGTGTTTACTAACAGAAAGATGATGGAGAGTGCCTGTCAAAAACCAAAACCAAAACAAAAAGGTGTCTAATCAGTTAGGATATACCTGGTCTTTCTAAGTTATTTACTATAAATGAACCTGAAATTTATGTGTTTTTGAAGCATGGGTGGCTGGAGAATGAGAAAAGTCAATATTTTCCAACTGTGCCATTGAACGTAAAACTGGGGAACCCCCAATATGAATCAGCTTCCTTTAAGAACACTGTTTCCACACACTTTTCAGACTCACAGTCTGTTAATAAGAAATCACACATGTCTTATTGAAGAAAAAAGAGATAATATTAATAGGAAACTGTGTCTTACATACTCATGTTTTTCCAGAAGGAAATGCTAATTCTTGGCAGGATATTACTTATATTGTTTGAATTGTTGGTAAAGGTTGGTATCAGGTAATATCTGCAATTCAAATGGTCCTGCTACATTTTAGTCCCTCTTCCAAGTTGTTTTAACACTAAAACAACTTGGAAGCTGGATTGAATGACCCCAAGGCCGGATTACCTCTTGGCTCAGAACAGAAGCAAATGGAAATCTCTCTGGAGGAAAGCATCCTGAATATAGGCCTCCAGATTCCTAAAATTTAACATGAACTATACATGAACTAACAATCAAACATCACCAACCACAGAGGAAAATGTTACAAGTAAAATGTCAACTAGGAAAAATATCAGATTTTTACCCTTAAAACTTAAAATAATACAGATTACTTCAGATACAGAATATAAAATAACTATGAATTTAAATTTTTAAAGAAAATGATAATATAATAAAAAATAAATGAGAATCCATGCACTCTCCAGATTGACCAAAGAGATTTGAAAAAGAATTAAATATGACTTTTTTAAATGAAATATATTCAGTGAATTGATTAAAGTATAGAATTGCCATTACTGAAGTATAGAAGAGAATAGAAATGGTAATGAAAGAACAAATATCTGAAAATACAGTAGCTGAGAATTTTCCAAAATTCATGAAAATTATGATTTCACAAACACCAGAATACCAAAGGTGGGATATATACAGAGCAGCATGAATAAGAGAGAACTCCGCACCTGGGCACAGTGCAGTGAAACTACAGAGCATGTATTGCAAAGATCTTAAGAACAGAAAGGAAAGGCAAAGCACTTACAGAAGAAGGACAACCAAATTCTTCAACAGCAACAAAAGAAGCCAGAAGATAAAATCCTCAAAGTACTGAACAAAAAATAGCTGTCAACCTAGAATTGTGTGCTCAGAAAAATTATCCGTCAAGAATAGGAGATTAGAAAAAAAAAGACTTTGTAACCAAACAAAAACTGAGAGAATTTACCACCAATAGTTTTACACTAAAGGAAGGGTTAAGAGTATATTTCAGGAAAAAAAGAAAATATACTCAAAAGGAAGTTCTAAGATGCAGGAAAAAATGGTGAGTAAGATGTTGGTAAACTGATAATCAGTTAAATGTATGTTACCGTACAAAATAACAATGGTAACATATAATTACTTGAATTATAAAATATATAAGCCCCTAGCAAGATTAATGAACAAAAAAAGAGATAAGGTAAAATATATGATCTTATTAATGAAAAACAGGACATATAAAGCAATAAGATACCACTACAAACTTAGTAGAAAGGACAAAATCTGGAATACTGACGATACCAATTGCTGGGATGGATGTGCAGCAGCAAAGAACTCTCATACATTGCTAATAGGAATGCAAAATATTAGAGCCTCTTTGAAAGACAGTTTGGCAGCTTCTTACAAAGCTAAACATATTCTTACCAAATGATTCATCAATTGTTCTTCTTAGTGGTTACTCAATAGAGTTGAAAACTCAGGTCTACATAAAAACCTGCACACAGATGTTTATAACCCCTTTGTTTATAATTGCTAAGTCTCGAAAGCAACCAAGATGTCCTTCAGTAAGTAAATGGATGAATAAACTGTGGTACATCCAGAAAATGGAATATCATTCACCACTAAAAAGTGATGAACTATAAAGCCATAAGACAACATGGAGGAACATTAAATGCATATTACGAAGTGAAAGAAACCAATCTGAAAAGGCTACATGCTGTATGATTCCAACAATATGACGTTCTGGAAAAAGGCAAAACCATGGAATGGTTCCTGGGAAAAGAGGAACATGAATAACAGAGCACAAAGAATTTTTAGGGCAGCTGACTTTAAATCATTTCTATAAAATTCAAAATTAAATAATATATCTCACGATAAGCATATGTGAGGAAGATTGTTAAAGGAAGGAATGATAAGCACAAAAATTTAAATATGTATTATGATGGGGGCAGTAATGGTACAAAGGAATAGGAAGGGAAAGGCATAGAAGAGCCCAATCACAATCTAAAGTTCTGTTTCTTTAATTTAATGGTTGGTATATGGGTGTTCATTTGATATTTTTAAACTCATAGTTATGTTATATATATATAATGTATTTATATATAATTTTGATTATACCAAATATAACAAATTAATGTGTGATTAAAACATCAAATTTTTTATTTCTTTTGACATTCATATGAATTAGACATTCATCTCCACACTCTCTCATCCATCCTGTTTCCACCAGGGCAGTCGATAACATAGCTCTTGAGGTTCTCACCATGGTTTTGACCAATGCTGTAGTCTATGATAATGGGACCAGAGAGGATCACTTTTGAAGACTGGCAGAGGTGGAAATTCTCAAAATGTGAATTGAGATTTATAAATGCTTTAAAACTGTTGTTCCAACAGTGATAACAGTATATAATGATTAAGTGAATGATACATAATGATTAAGTGTGTATTATATAATGATTAAGAGAATGGACAAGAATCAAATAAATTTGACTGGAATTCCAGCTCTGTAACTTACCAGCTGAGCATCCTAAGAAATATTATTTATTTTCTTAAGTCTGTTTTTCTCCTCTTTAAAATGAGGTTCATAATAGCTCCTACCTCACAGAGCTGTTCTTAGAACTAAAGGAAATAATGCATATAAAGCATCAAGCACAGTGCCTGGCACATAATCATACTCAGTAGATGTCAGGTATTATTATCATCATTTCACGCATTAATCTATCGTATGATAAGAGAGAGATGCTTACTCTTCTCTTTTCCTCAATTGCTAAGGGGAAGGAATGCACAGCTGCAAAGTTTTCATTTTTCTTTTCAACTAACACTACTTGACAAGGTTGAAATTTTGATGTTTCTGTAACAATATGTTAACTTAGATGCTTCAAAAGAGCCCAGAGACTCAGATGTTAAAAAAGATTGACAGTCAACTGACAACAGCAGGCTGCCTAATCAGCCCATGGCACTGGTGACAACATGGCAGGGCACACTGAAGGAAACATCTGGGGCATCATGAAAGAGAGCTAGAATAGGCTTATTTTTATTTCGAAGTTCAAAGACCCTGAAGCTGAATCACATTTGTTAGGCTTTGATTCATTCGTAGTTGTGAGCTGTCAGCAACAGACACCACATAGGAAAGAAAACCTGCGGAGAGAACAGAGATAAAGGAAAGAAATACCTAAAAGGACATTATCTCTAAATGTGCAGAGATGAGGAGTTATGGTGTGAGCATGTGTGATCTGAAATCAGAGGGACCTGTGTTTGAATTCTGCCTGCATCACACATTTAGCTGTGTGACCCAAAGCAAGATTTTTAATGTCTCTATGTTTCCACTGTATCATTTATTTAACTGGGGAAGGTGCTTACATTTTGGGATTGTTGAGAGGATAACTCATGTAAAAAGCTTAACACTGTCACTGGCAAAAACAAGATTGAATATATTTAGATATCATTATAGTCATCCTCGTTATTATCATCATCTTTAGTCAGTATCTTTAACGGATTTATGTAGAATTTTACAAAAATATAACACAGGAAAAAATAAAGCTTTTTGTCCAGCAAAATCTTTTCTTATGTAGCAACTTGGGAGAATAAGTGGGTATCATTTGAAATGTCATCTGAATATAAACCTATGGGCATTGATATAACCTGCATACATTATATTCTCTAAAAGAAGAAAGCTTGGATGATGTCAGCATGGGTTTCTGTCGTAATCTGATTCTTTTTTCAAAGATAGAGAGAGAGATAGATATTTGAAAAAGCATAAGAAAAAATATACAGCAAGCAGTAAAATATTGACACAGAAAATTTGAAACTCTGAACTTGAAAACATGTTTTATTTTCCTTTCTACCATAAAAGAAGTCCATCAAGCTCAAAACAATGTTTGATATATTGGCAAATTTCACTAGACATTTTATACTTCCAACATAGTACTGAGGTTGATCTTTTGCAGCAATAACAACAACAAAATACCGCATTTAAAAATATTTTTTTCAAATCACATTCTGTACACTAATTCATTGATTTTCACCTTTATAAATCTTTTCCATTGCCAAATACAATGACTACAATTAAAGACCACAATTAAATGGTCACATTTAAGTTTTCTCATAAACAACCTTTCACTTACCGTAGATCATCATAATTGAACAAATAATTAATGCTCACCTATTATGTGCAGGGAATCAGAAAAATATAGTCTCATTCTTATCT
Source organism: Balaenoptera acutorostrata (assembly GCF_949987535.1). NCBI lineage: Eukaryota > Metazoa > Chordata > Mammalia > Artiodactyla > Balaenopteridae > Balaenoptera > Balaenoptera acutorostrata. Next base: position 78,580,182 of record NC_080072.1, read on the forward strand.
CAGTGTACAATATATTTGACATGAAAAATTGAATATAGAAATAAAAAGGCAATGTAAGTGCAGGAAAGTGATTAAAAATATAAAAGAAAAAATCCACAGTAATGGAGTTTCTCAGCAAAGTAAAGAATTCAACTGAAAGAGCTATAATTGCAAAAACTAGAATACGTTGAGCAACAAAATAAGATAGTACTGGGTTATAAAGTATAAAATAAATATACATCCATATTATATATATAATACATATTCATAATTTATGAATAAATATTCATGTATTGCATAAATTAATAAATGGTAGAGAAAAGACACATCTCCCATGCAGAATTCCAAGTATTTTATGATGATATCCACCCTCACAGAGGTGAAGCATAACTACTCACTGCCTAATTGTGGGCCGTCCCTAGTGACTTACTTCCAAAGAGTACAGTATGGAAAGGGAAGCTAAAAGGAGTAACTTCGCAGAGGAGAGGCCTGGCAAACACCACCTCAGTCAGGAGACTAAAGTCAACATCAGCAGCGATAAATCATGGTAATATGTATAATTAATATGCTGTGTGCAAAATGACACTTTAGCTCTGCTGTCTTCCTCCTCAGAATCCATAACTCCAGTCCAATAATGAGAAAAATGACAGGCAAATCTCAGTTGAGGGACTTTCTAAAAATACCCGACCAGTGCCCCTCAAAACTCTTAGGGTCATCAAAAACAAGGAAAAATTTGAGAAAATCTCACAGTCAAGAGGAATATACAGAGACATGACAACAATGAAACATGGTGTCCTAGATGGAATCTTGGAACAGAAGTACATTAGGTAAAAACCAAGGAATTCTGAAAAAAATTATGGACTTTAGTTAATAATAATATGTAAATATTGGTTCATTAATGGTAAGAAGCACACCATACCTATGTAAGATACTAACAATAGAGGAAACTGGGTATGGAATATACAGGAATTTTCTTTAATAGCTTCCCAACTTTTCTATATATATCAAACTGTTTTCTATATATCTCAAGCTTGTATTGCTTTTGTAAATATACTTTATTTACAAAAGCAATACAAGTACTAAATACATGGTATGAGCATTAAGTGCTGTATTCAGAGGAAGAACGAAGTCTTTTCAGCTCCCAGTCTTGGCAAAAGTTACTGGAGCTGTTGAAGATTGGGTCACTTCACTGGGATTTGCATTTTAACAGGTGAACTCCTGAACATCAGAAGACCTTTAAATCCCATTTTTTCATGGTGGCATCTCCAATATAAGCAAGAAATACAAAGGTGCCACTTTCTGCCCTAACTATATATGAAGACACCCTTATGAAAACAGCAATCACACTTATTTGGCATTACTATAAGATTGCTGTTAATATTGCAAACTAAAACTTAAGTGAATGTGCAAATAAAAGCTGGACAATTTGGGCTACATCAAGAAAGATGCTGAAATTTGATACCTCTCCTCTTAGTGAATCTTAATAAAAAATATCAATAATAATATTTTCCTTGCTTTTTGATAACATCACACTAATATATTCCTTTATTCAACAAGCATTTACTGAGCACCTACTATACTGCAGAAAAGTTCATAGGCACACAGACTACAATGATAAATAAGGAATGGGAATCTCCCACAAGCTAGTGCAACAGTTTTGCAGGCACATTGTTGTAGTAAGGACACAGGGAGACATGGACAAGTACATCACATTCTTTATGGTTCATAATTGATAATGAAATTAGGAACATTCTTGCCATTCCTTCACATCAAGCTAGCCAACATCACATTGTTTTTATATATCTCAATATATATGTTGGTGCATATAAACATATGTATATATAAAGATTTTTTAAATTTACTTTGCTAAAGCATATAATCCATTAAAAATATGTATGGCTTTACACAGTTTAAACATTTGGGGCTGGAGATCAAGAGAGAGAACACTTCTCTTTGTTTTCTGGTATTTGTGCAGCTGTTGCCATTGCCTTGCCAGGGATTTTTCTAGGAGGGAAATGCTGGTGTCTTTGATGCCAGCTGGTGGCATTCTATTATTAAGTGAGATGAAAGCAAAATTACCTCTTCCTACTGCTGTTGCTATAGTGACTGCTGTACCTACCATTTCCACCCACCACCTATTGGGTGGTATGAAGGTTTTCCTGGAGTCCAGATAGTTCAGATATACTCTTCATGGTGGCATATTTCACATTTAAAATAGATGGTTCATTCACCAGTTAACTTTTCAATATTTACAAGCAAGGTGATCTTTTTTATCCTTACTTTCAAAGAAACAAGGTCTTAGGCTCAGCAACATCAATCATCAAAGTATCAGAGTTTAATTTCAATGTTGTTAATCTCCATTTAATCTAGAGGCCTGTAAAGGTGCCAGAGTCATGAATGTGATATGAATAGCTTTGGCTATCCAAAACCTAATGAAACAACTAGGGAGTTTCAAATTTTACAGGTTGTTTTTTCCCCAAGCTTTCTTTGTGTTCACCACCTGCAAAAATGTAACTAAAACTGAAAAAAAAGAGAATTCCCAGTATATTATGCCAGGTACTGGCAGCAAGAAAAAGCTTGAATTCATAGCAGTTGGATCAATAACTTGAAAAGTGAACATTTATAAACAGACACAAATGTTGAAAACTGTTTACTAGCTATTTCTTGAAAAGTCTTTCTCACATTACTAGTAAAAAACTCATTATTATGCAGAAAACCACAAATGCCAGCTATAACTCTAATGCCATAATAATCTGAAAACCTAATGTCAAAGTGTAGAGAAATTTATAAGAAATATAAGCAACATGGTGTTGGATTTAGGAAAACCTAAATTTTATTTCATAAAGTGAAGTTGTCCTTCTCACTGAAAATAAGAGAGGAAGACATGCTGCCCCTTTCCCATGGCATAATGTTACTATGTTGGTACTGCTGTCCAAAATCATCAGGATATTTTTCTACCCCAAGAGTTTACAATAATTCGTAGACAGCATCTTCTGTAAAGGTGTAGGGTAGAAGTAGACCTAGAGGAGGTACATTGTATCTGAATTATATAGTCTTAAAGATAAAGTGATTATGATGGGACATAAAAATATTATGAACCTTGATAACATTGGATATTAAGAATTGTCATTTTCCTTCTCCCAATCATTCCAGTGTCATAACTAGCCAGCCAATATAAGAGATGTCTCCTTAGTCCAGCAGAGATACCCCAAATGAATGTCTCCTAGACCTGGGAATTGGAAAAAGTCCTGTAAACATTGACTTGTTCTATGGTAACTAACGTAAGAAAGAGACGTAATCTTCACATGAGCAATGTTCCAGTTTTCAAGAAAATTGTAACCAAAGAAATATAAACCAGAAGAGTTAATATTCATATCTGGATGTGACAAAAAGATACCTCAATCGTGAAAAGTTCTGAGATTTATCACATACATGGATTCAAAGTTCAAGAGAAGAATCACATAAGTGTTGAAGTTTTGCTGTGAAGAGTTAAATATTTATCTTTAAAGCTAGTTAGTCATAAAAATTACTTGAGAAGAAGAATGACAAAAATGTTGAAAGTAGAGATACCTAATACTATAAACCATAACAACTTAATAAAAACAGTTTGGGCTCTGAACCAGATTATATTAATAATGTCACAAAAAGGAAATGAGTAGTGATGATTAAAACACCTACTAAGTTTCTCATTTTGAATAGAGAGGAGATTAAAAAGTTCTCACACCACTCTTTATTAATAAGAATGCAATTATGTTTTCTCTTGAAAAACATGAGTAGGTTTTTAAAAGAATATAGATGATAGATAAGAAAGCTAGCCAGATAGATATAACTATATAGAATACAAATATATTGTATTTTAACAAAGTTAAGGCAAAGAAAATTTTGCTATATTAAAGGGAACAGAAAAAAAGGAATCACTATGAAAGCTTAAAAACAGAAATCACACATAAAATGACAAATAAGATCAGACATATCAGCTATGACAAATGTAAATGCATTAAATTACTATATTAAAATTCAAAGAATATCAGATTATTAAATTTTTTCTATGTATATGAAATTTATATGTCCAGTTACACATACACATAAATACAGATTATATGTGAAAGAATAGACAAAATATGTTCTAACAACAACAAAATTACAACAGAGTTGATTAATAGTAATGTTAGATAAAGTACAAATGAAAGGACAAACATTCCTTCATTGGATTCTCATTATGTGCAAAGTGTTCTTTTAGATACTGGGCCACAACACTAAGTAACACAAACTTGGTACTTGCCCTTGTGAAGCTTATTAAAGGGAGCCAAGTATTTAAAAAGTAATTGCACAAAGTTATTTACACTTAAGATAAAGGCAAAGAGAGAAATAGTCAGTGTGTGAACCTATAATTTTGGGAGATTGGATTTGTGTGGAGGCATGGCTGAAGAAGTGATATTTAAGCTAATAGCTAAAAGATTAAAAATTCCATATACATATACTAGTCTATGTGTGTTGTGCTTGATCATTTGTGCACACATATGTGAGTATTGGGGGATAGGTTGGTGAGAAATAACAGCACTGCAGGCAAAGGAAATAAGAGTGAAGGCCCCAAGCAAGAAAGGAGCTAATGATTATATATTTCTAAAAGATATTGTTAATAATGGAAATATAAAAATTGTAAACATTTATTCATTCATATTAAATTTAAAAAGCAAGCACTATTGGAATCTCAAGGAGAAACTGGTAAAAGAGCAGAAGTAAACAATTTTACCATATATCTTCTAGTCTTTTGTATTTCTAGGAATCAAAAAATAAATTAGCATTAGGAAATCTATTTAACATAATGTAGCATGGAAATAGATACATTTAAATTTGATTTTCTTATCAAATACTGAAAAGTCTATATTTAATTTTAAAAACAATTGAGTGAAATATAAATTTTTAGTGAAGCTCTCTTAGTTTCATTTATTCTATCAAATTTGAAGCAAATATTACCATATTATTTAATAGAGAAACTTCTGAGACATTTCCATTAAAGAAGCAAAAATGATAAGATTTCTTATTTTGCTACCATGTAACATAATAGTGATCTTAAAATTCTAATTGAGTCACTAAAACAAATGAAATAAGAAAAATTTAAGATATAATATTGTTTAAAAGTGACAAAAGCAAACAGTATTTGGAAATGTTATATTTTTATGTCTAGAAAATTCAGGACAATCAGAATAAAGATAAAAACTTATAAGATTTAATATGGTAGCTAGGAAAGAATTGTAAAAGAAAAGGAAATGATTGTCACTACACAAGGAAAATATATAATTCTTCAGAATATTCTCTAAAAACAAAATAAAACAAAATAAAAACAATGAATATTATTTGAAAGGCAAATTCAATATTCTCATTGTTATAACCTCAGTGCCTTTAAGTGCCTGGAAGATAGTAGACATTTAATTTATACTTGAAAGAAAGAGTGATTGAGTGAATGAATAAAGCTTCTTTATTCATTTATTTAAAATGAGCTTCTTGAAGCAAGGACCATATTATTGATCCTACATTCTAGGTATTAAATTAAAGTTTATCAAATTAATGAAAAGTTCATAATATTAATAAACAAATTAATCTCCAGGGATTTTCTTTTGCTTACTAGCTGTGTGATGTTGGGCAACTGTATATAATTTCTCTGAGCCTCAAGTCCTCATTACAAAATAAATAAACAAGATTCTGAGTAATAAGAGTATTTAACTAAAAGGATATTTTTGAAATAATTAATTGAGATTAGATTAGAGACCTAAATGTAAGACCAGACACTATAAAACTCTTAGAGGAAAACATAGGAAGAACACTCTTTGACATAAATCACAGCAAGATATTTTTTGATCCACCTCCTAGAGTAATGGAAATAAAAAGAAAAGTAAACAAATGGGACCTAATGAAACTTCAAAGCTTTTGCACAGCAAAGGAAACCATAAACAAGACAAAAAGACAACCCTCAGAATGGGAGAAAATATTTGCAAATGAGTCAATGGACAAAGGATTAATCTCCAAAATATATAAACAGCTCATGCAGCTCAATATTAAAAAAAAAAAAAAATCCAAAAATGGGCAGAAGACCTAAAGAGACATTTCTCCAAAGAAGACATACAGATGGCCAAGAAGCACATGAAAAGCTGCTCAACATCACTAATTATTAGAGCAATGCAAATCAAAACTACAATGAGGTATCACCTCACACCAGTTAGAATGGGCATCATCAGAAAATCTAGAAACAACAAATGCTGGAGAGGGTGTGGAGAAAAGGCAACTCTCTTGCACTGTTGGTGGGAATGTAAATTGATACAGCCACTATGGAGAACAGTATGGAGTTTCCTTGAAAAACTAAAAATAGAATTACCATGTGACCCAGCAATCCCACTACTGGGCCTATACCCAGAGAAAACCATAATTCAAAAAGACACATGTACCCAAATGTTCATTGCAGCACTATTTACAATAGCCAGGTCATGGAAGCAAACTAAATGCCCATCAACAGATGAATGAATAAAGAAGTAGTGGTACATATATACAATGGAATATTACTCAGCCATAAAAACGAACGAAATTGGGTCATTTGTAGAGACGTGGATGGATCTAGAGACTGTCATACAGAGAGAAGTAAGTCAGAAAGAGAAAAACAAATATCATATATTAACACATATATGTGGAACCTAGAAAAATGGTACAGATGAACCAGTTTGCAGGGCAGAAATTGAGACACAGATGTAGAGAACAAATGTATGGACACCAAGGGGGGAAAACGGTGGGGGGTGTGGTTGTGATGGTGTGATGAATTGGGTGATTGGGATTGACATGTATCCACTGATGTGTATAAAATTGATGACTAATAAGAACCTGCTGTATAAAATAAAATAAAATAAAATTCAAAAATTCATTAAAAAAACAACCAAACAAACAAACAAAAAAACACGAAAAGACAACCTATGGAATGGGAGAAAATTTTTCAAATGATGCAACAGACAAGGGCTTAATCTCCAAAATACACAAACAGCTCATACAAGTCAACAACAGGAAACCAAACAACCCAATCGAAAAATGGGCAGAAGACCTTAATAGACATTTCTCTAAAGAGGACATACAGATGGCCAGTAGGCACATGAAACAATGCTCAACATCACCAATGCAAATCAAAACTACAATGAGGTACCAACTCACACCAGTCAGAATGGCCATCATTAAAAAGTCTACAAATAACAAATTCTGGAGAGGGTGGGGTGAAAAGGGAACCCTCATACACTGTTGGTGGGAATGTAAGTTGGTACAGTCACTGTGGAAAACAGTATGGAGGTTCCTCAGAAAACTAAAAACAGAATTACCATATAATCCAGCAATCCCACTCTTGGGAATATACCCAGACAAAGCTATAATTCAAAAAGATATATGCACCCTTATGTTCATAACAGCACTGTTCACAATAGCCAAAACATGGAAACAACCTAAATGTCCATCAACAGATGAATGGATAAAGAAGATGTGATACATATATATACAATGCAATACTACTCAGCCATAAAAAAGAACAAAATAATGTCATTTGCAGCAACATGGATGCAACTAGAGATCATCATACTAAGTGAAGTAAGTCAGAAAGAAAAAGACAAATACCATACGATATTACTTATATGTGAAATCTAAAATATGGCACAAATGAACCTATGTACAAAACAGGTACAGACTCATAGACATAGAGAACAGACTTGTGGTTGCCAAGGGGGAGCGTGGGAGAGAGAGGGATGGACTGGGAGTTTGGGATTAGTAGATGCAAACTATTACATTTAGAATGGATAAACAATAAGGTCCTAATGTATAGCACAAGGAACTATATTCTGTATCCTGGGATAAACCATAATGGAAAAGAATATAAAAAAAGAATGTATGTGTATAACTGAGTCTCTTTGTTGTACAGCAGAGATTGGCAGTACATTGTAAATCAACTATACTTCAATAAAAAGAAAGACAAAATAAAATAAAATAAAATATAACGTGGAAAAACAAACAAAAAAAAAAAGAAAAAATATATAGAGCCCTTAGTACAGTGATTAACAGGTAGTGAATATTCAATAAATGTTAGCTGTCATCATCATCATTGCCATCATCATTATCACACTTCCATTTTACATATTTTTTAAAGGTTCAATTCGAGATGCCATTTGAACTATAAGCTGCTAAGATAATCACAATATTTCTGAGAACTCTTATTGGTATGTCTTCTCTGTTCAAGAACATAGAATGACTTACTTTTTCCTATACCTATAATCAGCTCACCAGTCAAGGTTTATTCATTCAACAATAATTATTAAGTACATAACATGGTGCCTGACACATAGTAGACATGCAATGAATATTTGTTTAATGAAGGAAAATGAATGAATGAATGGATAAAAAACTGAACTGTGGCCCCCACAGTATGGCCGGCGACATTAGCTAGCGCTCGCTCTACTCTCTCTAACGGGGAAACAGCGGACTACAAGAGACTGAGATGTATCTGCCTCTATTTCCAACAGACTCACGTTCAACTTTCGCTCACAAAAAAAAAAAAAAAAAAAAAGCCGGGAAAATTTTATTAACCCTTTTTAAAAAAAAGTTAATATAAAATTATAGCAAAAAAGGAACCTGAATTTTAGTAACACAGCTGGAACAATCCGCAGCGGTGGCGGCAGCGGCGGGAGAAGAGATTTAATTTAGTTGATTTTCTGTGGTTGTTGGTTGTTCGCTAGTCTCACGGTGATGGAAGCTGCACATTTTTTCGAAGGGACCAAGAAGCTGCTGGAGGTTTGGTTCTCCAGGCAGCAACCCGACGCAAACCAAGGATCTGGGGATCTTCGCACCATCCCAAGATCCGAGTGGGACATACTTTTGAAGGATGTGCAATGTTCAATCATAAGTGTGACAAAAACTGACAAGCAGGAAGCTTATGTACTCAGTGAGAGTAGCATGTTTGTCTCCAAGAGACGTTTCATTTTGAAGACATATGGTACCACCCTCTTGCTGAAAGCACTGGTTCCCTTGTTGAAACTTTCTAGGGATTACAGTGGGTTTGACTCAAAGCTTCTTTTATTCTTGTAAGAATTTCATGAAGTCTTCACACCAAGGGTACCCACACCGGAATTTCCAGGAAGAAATAGAGTTTCTTAATGCAATTTTCCCAAATGGAGCTGCATATTGTATGGGATGCATGAATTCTGATTGTTGGTACTTGTATACTTTGGATTTCCCAGAGAGTCGGGTAATCAATCAGCCAGATCAAACACTGGAAATTCTGATGAGTGAGCTTGACCCAGCAGTTATGGACCAGTTCTACATGAAAGATGTTGTTACTGCAAAGGATGTCACTCTTGAGAGTGGAATTCGTGACCTGATACCAGGTTCTGTCATTGATGCCACACTGTTCAATCCTTGTGGGTATTCAATGAATGGAATGAAATTGGATGGAACTTATTGGACTATGCACATCACTCCAGAACCAGAATTTTCTTATGTTAGCTTTGAAACAAACTTAAGTCAGACCTCCTATGATGACCTGATAAGGAAAGTTGTGGAAGTCTTCAAGCCAGGAAAATTTGTGACCACCCTGTTTGTAAATCAGAGTTCTAAATGTCACACAGTGCTTTCTTCGCCCCAGAAGATTGAAAGTTTTAAACGTCTTGATTGCCAGAGCGCTATGTTCAATGATTACAATTTTGTTTTTACCAGTTTTGCTAAGAAGCAGCAACAACAGCAGAGTTGATTAAGAAAAATGAAGAGAAAACGCAAAAAGAGAACACACGTAGAAGAAGGTGGTGGCTGCTTTTTAGATATTGATACCAAGGGCCATGCTTTCCATAACCACCACCTTGTAGTTGCAGAAAGCCCTAGGTGTAATGATAGTGTAATCATTTTGAATTGTATGCATTATTATATCAAGGAGTTAGATATCTTGCATGAATGCTCTCTTCTGTGTTTAGGTATCCTATGCCACTCTTGCTGTGAAATTGAAGTGCATGTAGAAAAAACCTTTTACTATATGAAACTTTACAACACTTGTGAAAACAACTCAATTTGGTTTATGTACAGTGTAATATTTCTCCAGGTATCATCCAAAATGCCCCACAGACAAGGCTTTCGTCCTCATTAGGTGTTGGCCTCAGCCTAGCCATCTGGGACTGTTCTATTAAATTGCTACGAGGATTTTGCATCCAGTTACCTCCACTTTCTAGAACATACTCTCTACTAATGTTATTGAAACCAATTTCTACTTCATACAGATGTTTTTGCAGCACCAATCAAAGTTCTTCTTCCACGAGTCGAGTCCTCTACGAAAATGACTGCAGTTATCCATTTTGTGTATTACTATCTCACTGCTTCCTATACTTGTGTGACTTTAATTGATTCATTCCTCACTATGGTGTCTCCCTCCCAACCACACCCCCTCCATAAAACAATACACTGTTACACTGTGGGTTTACACTAACCTTATACCCCAGATGGGGAATGGGGGGGGGGTGGACCCTGGGCTTAATTTTCTTTTAAGGTCAAGGGAGTTTGGCATTTTTCGTTACCATGAGCTCTTTTGGAATAAGCTGGTATTGATTAGCAAGGAAGGTGTAGATTGATACTAGGGAATATTGGCAGAACTGTATGGAAACTGTAGCCACTCTGTGGCCCCCATTAAATGAGATTAGCTTCTCATGGGTACCATGTCTTTATTAACTTGCTAAGTAGTAGTATAAAAAAATTATCACTAAATTTGTTAGCAAGGAGATTTAAGATAAAGGTTGTGTTGGATTCAACAAGTCAAGTCACCTCAGATGATTCACCTCAACTTTTACTTTCATAGCCATTTCCACTAATTTCTATTAATGATATGCCATAAACTTTGGTTCAAAGCAGAATCGATGTCTTTGCCATCTTTGTGACTTAAAAAGTTCTGTGACTTTGTAATGCATGTGATAGTGTTCTGACGGTTCCTCTTACTGGTATTTCTTTCACCATGGAGTAACATCAAGTGATGAATGAGAACTGTCCAGGTTATTCAGACATACTACACAGTGAAGCAGAGTGCTATCCATAAAATATAACATACAAAATTCCAAAATGGTCAATGGGAAATGACCAGAAATACAGGCTTAAAAGAGTTGGCATCTTTTAGCTGTATTTGCTAATACAGACACTTATTTAAGCAGCTGAGAAAAGAGCAAAGTTGACTCAATTTTGTATTTCTTCTTGTCCTCAAACAATTTTTGATTCTTTCTGGATTGATGCAGTGATGTTTTTGTTCCTTCCATATTTATAAATGAAACACTTTTTTTTAGTGTTTCTAAACATAAATTCTACTTGGTTTGAAATCAAGTGGTTGGAACACTTTTGACTTTTAAACATGTTGTTGATTCAGAGCTTCATTGAAGAAGCTTTCAATCAATGGATCAGTCCAATTCTGTAATTAGCGCACAGTACCTAATGTTTTGGTGCTATTATGAGGACCAATGCTCAAAGTGGATTTTGTTTTTGAACGGTGTCCCAGTAGATTTGATGAACATTTATTGGCTTGAGGTCTGATCCCGACCCCCACCCCCGCCCAATAGATTTAAGATTTCTGTTTAATGTTGAGAAACTGCACAAATTTGTATGGAACAAAGCCTAGAAAACTGAAAACTATAGATTGAATAGTAATCTAAATTAATCCTAGTGTGTATGATAGAGGAGGGAGAATCTTGGTGCCATAATTTCTCTCTTCATGGTGTTGGACTTAAATCAGTTGAAATGTATTTCTGTACTGCAATTTAAGCTTCAATAAAGGTTTGCTTAATTCATTGTCTAGTGACATTCAAAAAAAAAAACAAAACTGAACTGCTATTTAGTAAACACAGTGCTAGATGCTGGATATAGAATGAATGTGCTAACTCTTCATATAAAATAGTAATAGCTAACATTTACTGAGGATTAACTATAAGTTAAGGCCTGCTGCTGGGTGAATTGCAAGCATTGTCCCCCTGATATGAATTCTGTAGTATTATTATTCCTATTGCACAGGTCGGTAAACTGAAGCTTAAAGGAGCTTGTCCAGCATTACGTGGGCAATAAGTGGAAGAGAATTCAAATCCATTCCTTTCTGATTCTAGAGGCCAAGCTCTTCTACCATGCAAATATCTTACTTCTGTAAAATGACTTGAACAGGCTATATAGAAAATCATTGACTCTCTAGCAATAGAAAGCTATTAAGTCTTCCTATTCCTACTAATTTCAGCAGACTAGACTGGGGGTCAACAAACTACAGCCACAGGCTAAATCTTTGTTTTTACAGAGCCCACAAGCTAAGGATTTATTTTTACATTTTTAAATTGTTGAAAAATTTAAAACAATAATGCTTTGTGACATGAAAATTATATGACAGTATCATATAATATGCTCAGTTTTGCCTTTTCGCCTACGAAGCCTCAAATATTTACTATCTGACCCTTTACAGAAAATGTCTGCGAGCCTTGGACTAGATTATGTGGGATGCCTTTCAGCAATGTGAGCAATGCATATGCCATAGCAGATTTAAAGAAAAATGTACCATGAGTAAATAGTCATATTAGCCCTACAAAATTTCTGGGAAGTATTTTCTTGTACTTTAATTCAAAAGAGCTAGAGCAACTACAAAACAGAAACAAAATCACAAGAATACTAGTATATTGAACTGATGCTTAATGTGAAAAGTGATTTCATTCTGTCAAGAATTTCTTCATATAATTGATGGAAATTTCTACACAAAAGTAGAGTTTTCAATAAAGTATTTAAATGTGTATTCTGCCTTAAAAAAAAAAACTCTTCTCTAGTTTCATGGAAATAAATCAAATAGGAAGAGAGTAGTGTTTGACATTTACAGAGGTCAATTTGTAACAACTGCCCTTTTAAATGTGCATCATTTATTCATTCATTCATTCAGCCAATAATTTTTGAATGCCAGGCACTGGACTTACTAAGCATAGGTGATATACTGCAAATGACCTGAGTTTTGACCTGAAATAACTTGTTATTTATTTTTTTTCACCATTCACTTGCTGTATAATATGTGAGTTGCTGCACATAGTAAAATCAACCCTCCCTAAAATTTGAGCATTACCCAAGATCACTTGCCATATTAGTTCAGCCTAAGTGAAGATCACAAATTAAAACTTCCTAAGATAACTGAATGCTGAAAAAGGAAAAAAAAAATACTGCTACAAGGTCAGAGGAGATTCAGTCTAAGGCAAGACATGAGGTTTTTCACCAAGATCTAAGATAGGTTGAAAATTGATCACTAGTCAGCTGAGTTATGAAATAAAGTAGCTCCGTAAGATTTTTTAATTAAATAGGGTGCAAGTTATTTAAATAGAACTAGTGAGGTTATAGCTTGTAAAAAAATGCAAATCCATGATACTTGATTTAACTCTACAACAACAAATGAGCTAAGGGAATCAAGAAAACCCAGCAATTTACATCCTGAAGCATTTGCTCAGGGGGCCAGGACTGTTCTAAGTGCTCTGCAATACACACAGCAGTTGAAAACAAATTTGGCAGGGCAAAACACTCAAACACACACATTAGTCAATTATGGAAAGAACTGGTATAACCAAAGCAAAATTCAAAAGAGACCAATACAAACTTTCTCATGCAGTTTGGGACTGGGTTGGATTTAGGAGGGAAAAATCTATTGCCTTACTGAAATGTTTAGTGTTCAGATTCAAAAGTATAATTTTATACTTAGAGTCAAAAAATTGTTTAAAAAAATCTACTCACCAGTTAATTATATATTTTCAGTAGATATATGGAAAAGAAATAATTATGTTGTCCATTGGAGCTATTCTAAGTAGGAGCTAGTAGAGCTAAAAATTGCCTTGTAGGAGTGGAGAGATATACAACAGGGGGGAGTTTTTCTATAAAAATATGGTAAGGTTTCAGAAATTATTGATATTAATAGAAATAAATTAGATTTTTAAAATAAGAGTCATCCTGAGTTTGCAAAAAGTAGAAGAGCAGACATTTCTGTAAAACTTAACTTCTGCTACAGTTCTTCAAACTGCATAAAGACATCTGGTGTCTTGGAGGTATTATTACAATCTAGTTTTCATATTCTACAAATGAGGAAGGAAATCATGATGTCTAGTGGCCTATCATTTACCAAAAATATAACTTTGGAATAATTCCTCTAATTATTATCTTCTACACTACAAAGACTGGAGCTTCATATGTACACACTAAAATACATTTTACTTTATTTTATTTTTTAAAATTTATTTATTTATTTATTATTTATTTTTTATTTATGGCTGCGTTGGGTCTTTCTTGCTGTGCACAGGCTTTCTCTAGCTGCAGTGAGCGGGGGCTACTCTTTGTTGCGGTGTGCGGGCTTCTCATTGCGGTGGCTTCTCTTATTGTGGAGCATGGGCTTTATGCACGTGGGCTTCAGTAGTTATGGCTCGCAGGCCCTAGAGCGCAGGCTCAGTAGTTGTGGCTCATGGGTGTAGTTGCTCTGCGGGATGTGGGATCCTCCTGGACCAGGGATTGAACCCATGTCTCCTGCATTGGCAGGTGGATTCTTAACCACTGCACCACCAGCAAAATCCTTTACTATTTTAAAACACATATCGTCTGTTATGTGTCAGACACTATATAAAAAGCTTTAAAATATAATTCATTGTGACTTGAATATAAAGTCTCCTAACGTATAATTTAGAAGATAAGTATGACACATTTTAGCAATTATAATGGCAGAATGTTCATTTCAGCAACTTTTTTCTATGTTTATTCTTCTTAGATCAATCATGATAAAACTACAGAAAACTGTAGCCTTGTAAGTAAATGGTGTACAATTTTACGCTGATAACAATATTTTCTTATTTCAGTTGATAATCAAGTCAATCATCAAAATATAAACACAGAATATAAAAAGTGTTTCATTTGATATTCAATGTAGTAATGGAGACTAGTTAGGAGTATCCATTCATATATATTTTATTTTTTATATATGTATTTATTTCATAAATATGTTTGCAGATTGAAATAAGTTCTGAATGATAGGTAATATATAGCTACACATAAAAATTAGGTTCTGAGTGATAGCTTGAAGTTAGAATCATAGGTGGTAAGTTAAATTCATGGAGTGTTTAGCGTCTTAGAGATCATCAGAACCAAGCTTGAAAAGCTGTTCTCCAGGAAAAATCTTACGCACAAGTGTTTCCTTTAGTTTACACAGTGTTTATTAAACAGATGTAAATGACTTTGTGTGCATACTCTCTCCATTTTACCTAGTTCCCACCATGATTATCGTTTTTTACACAGTTTTATTGATATAAACGACATACGACACTGTATAAGTTTAAGGTATACAGCATAATGATTTGACTTACATACATCATGAAATGATTATCACAACAAGCTTAGTGAACAAACATCATCTCATATAGATACAAAATTAAAGAAATAGAAAAAAAAAAGTTTACCTTGTGATAAGAACTCATGATTTACCATCTTAAAAACTTTCATCTATAGCACAGAGACAGCAGTGTTAATTATATTTATCATGTTGTCAATTACATCCCTAATACTTATTTATCTTAAAACTGGGAGTTTGTACCTTTTGACTGCCTTCATCCAATTTCCTCTGCCCCACACTCCTGCCTTTGGTAAACACAAACCTGATTTTTTTTTTATGAGTTTGTTCGTTTGTTTTTGAAGTATAATTGAAGTACAGCATTATGTTAGCTCCTGGTACACAGCATAGTAATTTGATATTTCTATACATTTAAAAGTGATCATGATGATTAGTCTACTTGTCATCTGTCACCATACAAAGTTATCACATAGTTATCAACTTTTAGCCACACTGTACATTTCCTACCTCTGACTCACTTATTTTGTAACTGAAAGTTTGTACCTGTAAATTTCCCTTACCTATTCCTTCCCTCTCCTGAGCCCCTCCTCACTGACAACCACCTTTTTGTTCACTGCTTTTATGACTCCTTCTGTTCAGTTATGCTTGTCAATTTGTTTTGTTTTGTCTTAGATTCACATATAAGTGTAAATCATACAGTATTTGTTTTCTATGTCTGACATTTCACTTAGCATAATACCCCCTAGGTCCATCCATGTTGTCACAAATGGCAAGATTCCATTCTTTTTTATGGCTGAGTAATATTCCATTATATATATATATATATATATATATATATATATATATATATATATATATATATATATATATACATGCCATTTTCATTACCAGTTCATCTATTGATAGGCACTTAGGTTGCTTCCATATTTTGGCTATTGTAAATAATGCTGCAGTGAACTATGGTGCACATATTTTTCCTAATTAGTGTTTTTATTTTCTTTGGGTAAATACCCAGGAGTGGAATTGCTGGTAGTTCTATTTTTAATTTTTTCAGGAGTCTCCATACTGTTTTCCACAGTGGCTGCACCAATTTACATTCCCACCAACAGTGCAGTCTCTAAATCTTCTCCAGCACTTTTTATTTGTTATTGATAATAGCCATTCAGACAGGTGAGAGTTGATATCTCACTGTGGCTTTAATTAGTATTTCTCAGAGGATTAGTTATGTTGAGCATCTTTTAATGTGCCATTTGACCATCTGTATGTCTTCTTTGGAAAAATATCTATTCAAATCCTCTGCCTGTTTTTTAACCTGGTTGCTTGTTTTTTGGTGTTTTTTGATGTTGAGTTTTATAAGTTCTTTGTATATTTTGGACATTAACCCCCTATTAATTTTCAAATTGTTTGAAAATACCTTCTCCCATTCAGTAGGTGGCATTTTCATTTGGTTGATAGTTTCCTTCACTGTGCAAAATCTTTTTAGCTTGACATAGTTCCATTTGTTTATTTTTGCTTTTGGTTTCCATACCTGAGAAGACATATCCCAAAAAATTTCTAAGACCAATGTTTAGCAAGTACTGCCTTTGTTTTTTCTAGAAATTTTATGATCACTGGTCTTACATTAAGTCTTAAACCATTTTGAATTTATTTTTCTGCATAGTGTGGGAGAGTAGTCCGATTTGATTCTTTTGCATGTAGCTGTCCAGTTTACTCAACATCATTTATTGCAGAGGCTGTAGACAAGATTGTTTTTTCCCCATTGTATATTCTTCCCTCTTTTTTTTTTCTTTTTTTCTTTTTTTCCCTCCTTTATCATAGATTAATTGCCCATGTAAGTGTGGGCTTGTTTCTCAGCTCTCTATTCTGTTCCATTGATACATGTATCTGAATTTGTGTGAGTACCATACTGTTTTGGGTATGGTAGCTTGCTAGTATGGTTTGAAATTAGGGAGTGCGGTACCTCCAGTGTTGTTCTTCTTCCTGAAGATTGTTATGGCTTTTGGGGTCTTTTGCGTTTCCATACAAATTATAGAATTATTTGTTGTGTTTCTGTGAAAAATGCCATTGGTAATTTGACAGGGGGATTGCACTGAATCTATAGATTTCTTTGGGTAGTATGGTCATTTTAACAATATTAATTTTTCTAATTCATGAGCACAGTATATCTCTCCATCTGTTTGTGTCATCTTCAATTTCTTTCAACAGTGTCTTACAGTTGTCTGAGTACAGGTCTTTTACCTCCTTAGTTAGATTTATTCCTAGGTACCTTTTTCTTTTTGATGTGATTGTAGATGGGCTTTTTTCCTTATGCTAGTTCATTGATAGTGTAAAGAAACACAACAGATTTCTGTATATTAACTTTGTATCATGAAACTTTATCAAATTCATTGATGAGTTCCAGTAATTTTTGGTGGTGTCTTTAGGGTTTTCTATGTATAGTATCATGTCATCTGCAAAGTGTGACAGTTTTACTTCTCCTTTCAAGTTCAATTCCTTTTGTTTCTTTTCTTATCTGATTCCTATAGTTAGGAACTCCAGTACTATGTTGAATAAAAGTGGTAAGAGTGGGCATCCTTGTCTTATTCTTGATTGTAGCTTTTCATAACTATGATGTTAGCTATGAGTTCGTCATATATGGCCTTTATTATGTTGAGGTATGTTCCCTCTATACTCACTTCATGAAGAGTTTTTATCATAAATGAATATTGAATTTTGTCAAAAGATTTTTCTCCATCTATTGAGATGATCAGATGACTTTTATTCTTCAATTTATTAATGTAGAGTATAACATTGATTGATTTGTGGATATTGAAACATCCTTGTAGCCCTAAGATAAAACCCACTTGAACATGGTGTATGATCCTTTTTCTGTATTGTTGAATTTGGTGTGCAAGTATTTTGTTGAGGATTTTTGCACCTATGTTCATCAGGGATATTGGCCTGCAATTTTATTTTCTTGTGATATCCTTGTCTGGTTTTCATATCAGGGTGATCCTGGCCTCACAGAATGAGTTAGGAGACATTCCTTTCTCTGAAATTCTTTGAAATTATTTGTGAAGAAAAGGCATTTAGTCTGCTTTAAATGTTTTGTAGAATTCAACTGTGAAGCAATCTGGTTCTGGACTTTTGTTTGCTGTGGGAATTTTTTATTACTGATTCAATTTCAGTACTAGTAATTTGCCTCTTCATATTTTCTATTTCTTTCTTGTTCTTTTCTAGGAATTTGCCCATTTCTTCTAGGTTTTCCAGCTTATTGGCATAGAATTATCCTCTTATAATCCCTTTTTATTTGTGTGGTTTTGGTTGCAACTTCTTTATTATTTCTGATTTTATTGATTTGGGCATGCTCTCTTTTTTTTTCTTGATGAGTCTGGCTAAATGTTTATCAATTTTATTTATCTTTGCAAAGGACCATCTCTTAGTTTCATTGATCTTTTTCATTGTTTTTTGTCTCTATTTTATTTAATTTTACCCTGATCTTTATGATTCCTTTACTTCCACTAACTTTGGATTTTCTTTGTTCTTCTTTTTCTGGTTCCTTTTGTTGTAAAGTTAAGTTGTTTACTTAACATTTTTCTTATTTCCTGAAGTAGGCTTGTATTGCTATAAACTTCTCTTTAAGAACTGCTTTTGGATTGTTTTGTTGTAGTTTTCATTTATCTACAGGTAGTTTTCAATTTCTTCTTTGATTTCTTCAGAGAACCTTTGGTTGTTTAGTAGCATATTGTTTAGCATTCACATGTTTGGGTTTTTTGTAGGGTCCAGGAAACACAAAAATTAAAGATATATATATCTAGATATAGATATAGATATAAATATAGATATAGATATATAAAGACCACCTGGTCTAATGTGTCCTTTAAGGCCAGTGTTTCCTTATGGATTTTCAGTCTGGATTTTCTGTCCAATGATGTAAGTGGGGTGTTAAAATTCCCTTTTATTGTTGTGTTACTATAGAAGATATAACAATTGTAAATATATATGAACCCAATATAGGAGAACCTAAATACATAAAACAAATATTAACAGACATAAAGGGAGAAATTGATAGTAACACACTCCTGTATTGCCTGCAGAGTTTCTGCTGAAAAGTCAGCTGATAACCTCATGGGTGTTCCCTTGTTCATAACTTGTTGCCCTTTAGAATATTTTCTCTTTACCTTTAAGTTTTGCCATTTTAATCACAATGTGTCTTGGTCTGGTCCTCTTTGGTTTAATCTTGTTTGGAACTCTCTGTGTTTCCTGGATCTGGATGTTTATTTCCTTTCCCAGATTAAGGAAGTTTCAGCTACGATGTCTTCAAATATGTTCTCTGACCATTTCTTTGTCTCTTCTCCTCCTGGACCCCTATAATGTGGTTATTAACATGCTTGATGTTGTTGCAGTGTCTCTTAAACTGTCTTTATTTCATTTTATTCTTTTGTCTTTCTCTGTTCACCTCAGTGATTTCCACTGCTCTGTCTTCTAGCCCACTGATCTGTTTCTCTTTATCATCTAATCTACTGTTGGTACCTTCCAGTGTATTTTTGCTTTCAGTTATTGTATTATTTACCTATGTTTGGTTCTTTTTTATGTTTTCTTACTCTTTGTTAAAATTTTCTAACTTCTCACTGTGTTCATCTAAACTTCTCCTGAGTTCTTTGAACATCTTTATGATCATTACCTTGAATTCTTTATCAGATAGATTGCTTATCTCTATTTCACTTATTTCTTCTTCTGGGGTTTATCTTGTTCTTTATTAGGAACATATTCTTCTGTCACCTCATTTTGCCTAATTTGCTGTTTTTATTTCTTTGTATTCGGTAGGTTGTCTATATTACCAGACTTGGAAAAGTAGCCTTTTATAGGAGATGTCTTATGCTTCCTGGCAGTGCACTCATTCTGGTCACCAGAACTATATGCTCTAGGATTTCCCTGCTGTTGTGGCAGGATGACTATGTGGGTAGCCTGGTAGACATGGCTGGCCCTTGGTCCCATTGGTTGCCAAGCCCTGATTTGTGTAGAGGCTGCCAGCTGCTGGTGGGTAGTGCTGGGGTAGGTTGTGGTATAAGTCTTGACTACACTGTGTCTCACTTCTCCTACCTGTCTTATTGTTTTCTTCTTTAAATTTTTATTTATAGAAGATATTTTCTTCAAGTCTTATGTTCTTTCTCATCAATAGTTGTTCTTTAAATATCTTATACTTTCAACTGCACAGGCATTTAAGCTTATTTCTCTTGAGCGACCAAAATCCCTGATTTATATATGAAGAAGAAAACACAGGAAAGTTAAACTATTGCTGCTAATTGCGTAGCTAAATAGTAGAAGAGTTAAGTTTAGCATTAATCTCATGATTCTCACAACAGTGTTTTTTTGTAACAAGAATAATAATAACAGTTATAATTGCTTTAATTTATTGTGTTGTGCCATGCATTGTACTAATTGCTGTATATACATTATTATATTTAAGGCTTAAAAATTTTTATGAGATAGTTTTTTTAGCCTTCATTTCACAGATAAAGAAGCTGAAATATGAACAGAGAAGTAGCTTGTCTAAATTTGGCTCCACTCAGCTGCCTCTTTTACTTAATGAGTGTTATTTCCTCTTTTAATTTGTATAACTTTGTAGATTGTCCTCAAATATTATAATTTGAGAACCTCTTATAATATAGCTCAAAGTAATTAGAAAAAGAAATATTCAGGTTATAATTAGAAGTTGATAAGATATATCTCTCTGAAATTTATAGAGGGAAATACTCTTGATTAAGTGTTTTTTATTGGTCAGTTATGTAACATAATTTTATATGTCAGGGAATTTTTCACAGTAATCTTATAACACATATATAATTAATTATCTCATCTTACTTGGGAAATAAAGCATAGTGAAGTAAAATAATTTGCCCAAGGAGGCCATTAATAAATAGGGATACTAGAATTTGAACCTTGGTCTTTTGCTTTCAAAAATCTCATTTTTTATAGCAATATTTTAAAATATATTTTTAGGATTCTACTCTAGAGGGAGAGTAGTTCAGGCAGAGAGAACAGCTAGGGCAAGGGTCTGAGAATATTACAATGAACATAGCAAACAAAAATCCCTGCTCTCATAGACCATAAATTCTCTGTGTGGGGGACACAATAGACAAAACAAATAAATAGTTTGTTAGCAGTTAAGTGCTAAATAAAAAAAAACTTTTTTTAGGGAAATGGAATAAAGGATGTGTAGAGGGTCATGGAGGTCATACTTTTTGATAAGTTATCCAGGAAAGATCTCTCCATGAAGGTGACATTAAAATAAAGACCTAAAGAGGGAAAGATGATAGTCATTATTATATGTGGGGGGAAAGTGTTCTAGATGGAGGAAGCAACAAGTACAAAGGCTCTGAAGCAGGATAATACTTGGTATATTTGATAAAAGGCAAGGAAACTAGTGTGCTAGAATGGAGGGAGGGAAGATGTATGTAGTTGTAAGAGATGACATCAAAGAAGAAACAAAGTCTAGATAGTTTAGGGCCTGTAAGCCATTGTAAGTCTCAAAAGTTTGACTTTTCCTCTTAGTGAGATAAAAAGCCATTTAAAGCATTTGGTATAACTTTATTTTAAAATAACCAAGTCTGGCTACAGTGTTAATAAATAGAAAGAGAGCAAAGGAAGAAGCAGTGACACCAGTAGGGTGATATCACAACAATCAAGGTGAGATAGGCCTAGATGAAAGCTGTAGAAGAAGTTAGATGTTGCTGGATTCTGGATATATTATGAAATAATATCAGTAGAACTTGAATTGTATGTAGGGTGTGAGAGACATACTGAATTACAGATTATTTTTGTATTTTGTTTAAATAACTGGAAGAATGGAATGATTATTTACTCTGATGGGAAATATTATGGCAATGATAGGTTGGCAGGTGAAAATGGGAGTCCCGATAGGATGTGTTATGTTTGCAATGCTTATTAAACATTTAGATGGAAATGTCAAATTCTGTGTGTGTGTGTGTGTGTGTGTGTGTGTGTTGCCATTCAAGGGAGGTGTCCAGGCAGGAATAAGTTTGGTAATTTTTTGGTTTATACATGATTTTTAAATACAATGGCTAGGTAAGATAAACTTGGGAATGGTATGGACTGAGAAATGAAAAGGTCCAAGGAGGGACCATGAAATGTCTAGATATTGGGAAGATGAGGAAGAACAAGCTAATGAAAGTGAAGGGGAGGGCACAGTGAAGGAGGAGAAATCCAAGTGAAGAAATTGTTTTCAGAAGAAAAGTGTGATCAACTCTATCAATACTACTGAATATAGGTCAAATAGATGAGAACTGAGCAATTGATCATTAAATGAAACAATGTTGAGGTCATTACTTTCACAGTAACGTTTGGACAGTGGTAGAGAGACAGCTTGATTTGAGAAGCTTAAAAAAAAATAGGAGTTTGTGTGTGTGTGTGTGTGTGTGTGTGTGTGTTTTGCAGAAGGGGTGAACAAAATGTGTTTGTACCTAGAGGGAAAAATGGGGTCAAAGAGATACAATTTTTCCTTCCACCTTTTTTTTGTCAACTTTGGAGCAATACCAGTATGAATGCTACTGATGATGTCTGAAGGGGAGATGGGTCTTTGATTAGATCACAGATTGTTATGATAAGAAGATGGGACACAATATAGATACAGATAAATCAATAGCTATTGTGGTAGTGTTACATATTGGCTTCCCTGGGAATCAGACTTGGTGAGATGGAGTTTAGTGTAGATGATAATTTTAAGAAGTGCCTTTGGAATCACCCACCAGAAGGGAGGAGGAAGGAGCAGATGTGGGAAGAGAATAATTCGAGCTGTGATACAGGCCCAGCAACAGCCCCAGCTAACACTAAGGAGGATGTCAAAAGCTAGAATGGCTTGTCAGTGTTGTCTGGAGTTGGGCTGAGGTGGTCAGTGCTCTCACTGAGCAACTGTTGGCTGTTGGCTGTTGTGCTACCCAAGGAAGGGATATAACCTCAGATGAGCTGATTCTCTGTAGCAAAGGCAGTCCCTGAGGGAGCTGAGAGCTGGAAGCTGTCTGTCAATGTAACTCCCAACAGTTCAGACAAGTCCTTCATTGAAGGGAAATATGTGGCACACACTGCAGTGCCCCCATAGATGGAATACATGTATGCAGTTTTTAGATTACTTCTATTTTCTTCAGGAATTATAAGGGGAGAAGTGGGGGAAGGGGCAGGAGGTTGTTTTGAAAGAGAGTAATTGTAAACATATTGTCTAAAAGATTAAGAGAAAATGGACTCCATAAATGTACTGGAATTACCAGGCAGGACAAAGGGCTTGTCTGAGATTAATGATCATAAATTTAGAGCAAGACTAGTCATCATTGTTGATGTTTTTTCCACTCACATTCCCTTGCCCACAGCAGAATAGGAAGACAGTTCAATTTAACCAAAGTTGAAGTTGTACTTGAATAAAATGGAAGGAGAAAGGTGTAAGGAGTCATGGTTGTAGATGAGGAAGTGATTATCTATTTAAATATTATAAAATGCAAAATAGCTGAAGAGGATAGTCGGGCTGAAAATTTTGAGAGACAATAGAAAGATCTAATAGTTTTAGGAATCAATGTATGTACTAAATGACTTGCTGGTTTTACTAAGTGACACACAGGTCCCATCTCTATTGGTCTATAATACTCAAAATCCCTATACATGCTCTATTACTTCCATTGTATATATAGGTTTCTAATGCTTAGTCTTATAATTTCCAGAGAATGAATTAAGATTAATTTGAGTTTGGAAAAATTGTAAACTTAGAAGCAAGCAAATAAGGATTATTTATGTAATTGTTTACCTAGAGTGGAGAAAGTTAAGTCAAATGTACAAAACCCTCTGCCAGGGTTCATAGACTATCATCACATTAGTTAAACAAATTTATATACAACTTTAACATTTGAGATTATTTCACCATATATATTATTCACAGTTGAAGTAGCTTTTTATAACATACATCAAGATACCAAAGAAAGGACCTAAAATCAAAAACATTTTTATCACATTCTTTGGATAATTTATCTCTTTACAAAAGCATTTGCAATTTACTATTTCACTTATAATGTAGTTAAAATCATCTCTTTCAAAGCACACATACACAGGTGTGCTTTGGTTTCCTCTTAACCAGTGAACCCTTTGGCTGGATGATTTGGGTGTGATAATATGTAAAGTGAAAATTGTAATCCATAGCAAGAGATTACTGACCTGTTATATATAACCAAAGAAAGAATGGGAATGAGGAAAATTTCATTATTATAAAATCTACAGGTCTCTTGTAGATTTGCCTCACCATGTCTCCAGCTGTATCTTAATTCAATTCTTATCTCCATGTAATAGATGGGACTGTATTTCTTGAGATACCTCTAATTAGCTCCATTGATATTCTCAAAAGACTAATTTTATTAAATAATAAACATTTTCAAAAGGTGATATGCTGTCCCATTTACAGATGACTTATAACAAATATATTAAAGAATTACTTCATGTGATATAATAGGAAAATGTTTTAAAAAATCACATTGATCAAAATATTCTAAATTAAGAGTATCAGAACAACTCTAGATTAAAAACATGCTAGTTCCCAAAATGAATTTGTCATCTTGGATGCCCAAATCCTTATTGGCTGTGAGTTTTTATTCTTATTACTTAACCTTAATGAATGACAGTGTCCTCATCAATAACTGGGGATAATAAGCCCTGCTCAATCTGCTTACAAAGTGATCACAAGCTCATGAACTCACACTTGCCAATAAAAACCCACAAAGCTTCATGTTTCTATGGCTTTTGGTCAAGGTACCATTCAATAATCAAATTTTTATTGTAAATTTAAATTTTTATTTTAGTTTAATTTTAAACTATTATTATTAAGAATCTTGCTTGTTGTAGAGTATCTTATGATACTCTCTTTCATATCTTATGAAAGACTTCATGCAAACAAATAGCTATGTATTAAAATGCTAATTTAATTATCTCTCAAAATAAATGTATGAATTATTTTTTCCATTTTTCACTAATTTTCTCATCTCTATATCTTTATCTGTCAGAAAATGATTTTTAATAAGAGTTGCTTATGAAGATTATTTTTAAATTCCTAAAACCAACTATTGGTTGGTTTTAACTTCCAAATATTGAATTGCTTTTTTCCTAATACATTTTTTTAAAACAACCACATTGAGTTTGATTTGCCAATTCACTACTTATTAACTGTATGACCAAAGTCAAGTTTTTATTTGCTTTTCACATACACTTAGTAGTCTTTAAAACAGAGAAATTACTATTTCATTTCCAGGAAACTTGGCATACAGTAGTATGCTAGTAGCTAGTGTAATTATTACCCATCCATTCTTTTATTTGCCCTTATATTTTTAACATTTTACAATGTCAAAGATAGTTTCTGAATGAGGTCTGACCAATTTTTATTACAGGATATTTACATTGGATACACAAAAAATCTGACAATAATCTGAATTATCTTGATGATAATAACAGGAACAAGAACAAAACTGATGAAAGACTTCAATATGCAGTCTATCAGTCATTTTTATAGAAATCGTAGAAGTTAAATCCATGAGTCCCCTCAGATATATCACTCATCTTAGTTCCTCAAACTTAACAATATTACATATGAATCTGATACCCAAAAGTTAGTAATATTTAATAAAGCTCGTGTCTGACACCTGGTCTAAAGTGTTTTGCCTTTTTCAACGGTTTCACTTTTTGTAAAAATTCAAACTCAACTTTAAGAATTTTTGAAGTCATAATGAATTATCTCTATAGTCATAACACTTTTAACATTAGAGAATTGATTGAGAATGCCTGGAGCATTGACCGTCTAAAACTTATGGCCCCACCAATAGGGTAAATGTATAACCAACTGCAATGCAAAATGATCACCCCATTTCCATTCCTTCTTCCAAATGCATGACTCCCATAAGCCAAGGACTGCCATTTATTCAGAACAGATCTAAGACTAGGAAATTAAAAACCAGAAGAAAGATGAACCTCAACACTTCATTCCTAATTATATGAGATTTATCTTCTTGCCTTGACCATTTTCTCTCAATTCTCCCCAATAACTAACCAATCTCTTATATTTAGCATACATAATCGTAAAATTAGTATCCAAAACCCCTGTCACTCTCCAACACTTTAAAATAATTCACCATTCTAGGGAATAATTTCTGAAATATTTTTACGTGTGTGTGTGTGTGTGTGTAGCTCACACTACACATACTTAAAGTGTTTGAGTGGGTGAAGACCTTTCTAATTGACTTGAAAACTTGCTCAGCCTACTATACCACCCACTGTGATCTTTATGAAGTCTTGCAGAAAAAATCCCTCTTGGACCTTAATATCCAGCAAAACTGTACTTCTCCTGAGTTACTAGAAAGTTTTGATCTTAAAATAATCATGAATTCTAAGACTGGGGACATATCCATGTTTGTTTTGACCCTCTGAAGTTTATAAGTCAAATTTTATGGCCAACTTCCAATAATTTACAAAAATGACATATTTTCTTAAGTCCTCATGTTACGCTACAGGATTTTTGTCATACCAATTTTACCTTCACCTGGAATTTGTCAACTACCCATTTTATATTTTGTATTATATACATATATATCTAAGCTACCCCAAGCCCTTTGTGGAATAATGAAGGAAAGAAAAGAAAAGATGGAAATCAGAAAAGCAGGCAGGTAGGCAAGAAGGTTTGAGGAAGGAAGGAAGGAAGGAAGGAAGGAAGGAAGGAAGGAAGGAAGGAAAGAATCCAAAGTGTATGTGCAGTGTATGTATGTGTATGTGTTGGTGTGCATATGTTTGCAATATACATTTAGGGGAATGGCATGAAGTGCTATATGGTACATGCACATGGTATGTACTAGTTACCCATAAGTATGGCTGTGACAAGCTGAAGCAGTGATGGTTTGGGATCATGCATTTATTTGGTGGCATAGACTCATCTGAGCTGGGTCTGTGGATAGTTGGCCCAAGTAAGTATGATTAGTTCATTTATCTACATCCTTCCTTTACAGCTTTTCTGTATCATCAGTACCTAGCATAGTATTTGGTGTATAGTTTGCATTGAAAAAAATATTTGTTAAATGAATAAAGGAAATGATTTGTCTTACGTATGGTCAGTATGCTTCCAATCACACATTCCAGCTCTATATTCTAACTGTCATGTGAGGCTCTCAGTCATATCATTAATTGTATACCTCTTTTTCTTTGTATGGTTTACCTAGGATGAATAGGTGTAATAATTCTGTAAGCCACAGTTCTAGTTAAAGCTCCACTCTCAAACTCTGCATGAGTTTCTGAACTTGGAAAAAGGGTCAAAGAAAAGACAAGGCCTGAGGCCCTGTGATCCTTGATCATAAACTTTCTCCTCCAGATTATTACTTGTCCGTTTGTCCATGTGTTTTATACTAAGTCCAGAAAGAAGTTTACTTCAGTTTATACTTTGAAACTGAATTTTAGAGTCCTTGTATTAAGATGTTTATTTTTACTCATTTTTTTCCCCTTAAAGATCAAAAATAGAACATAGGAACAGGTATTTTTTCCCTTCTGTAGGTGACAAAAAATAATCAAAGTCACATCCATAAAATCTCTTGTTCTTTTTATTTTCATTTCTCTCCTAGATATAATAGAATGTTTATTAAAATAATGTGATAAACAGTCAAACTAAG